>NC_045552.1:44064148-44210338 GCF_009769535.1 Thamnophis elegans | reverse complement strand
TTAAATAGATTCCACCCAGATAGCTGCAGACCAAGGCATGTTTATAAAAATAACGTACATTGTGATAGCTTCCTCGGCTGTTGTGTACTTTAATTTTCGTATTTGTGAAGGGAATTGTTTTTAATTTATCTCAAAAGTGTTTGCTGCCCGTAGTCACTTGTTGAGATGGTTAGCTGCTGTAGAAGTTGAAATGCATGCATGTATACATATCATAAATATCCATTATTCCTAAAGAAACTGACTTGAAGAAATCTGTAGTTGTGATACAGAATACAGATGAAGAACTTGGATAGATTTAAAAAAATCCACTCTGTCATGTCAATGGTGTTCAAATTATTGTTTATATGTTTTAGTAGTGGTGGGATTCAAATAATTTAACAACCGGTTCTCTGCCCTAATGACCAGCATAGTAGGTGGGGCTTGGTCGTCATGTTAGTGGGTGGGCATGGCCAACTCAACATCACTCACGTTGATGGGCGCTTCACTTTAGCTGTTACAATGTAATAAGGGTTAACCAGAGAGGCAGTTTCTGTAAGCATGGCAATAAAGTTTAGGCTAGAAACAAACACCAGAATGTTTCCCTTCTGCCTTCCTTATAGGATAGCCAGGTAAAGTCGAGAAAAAAAAGGAGATTTCTTCCAACAACCAGTTCTCCCAACTGCTTGAAAAGTTACCAACCGGTTCTCCCGAATAGGTGCGAACTGGCGGAATCCCACCACTGTGTTTTAGGATTTCACCAAAGCACCTATTAACAGAATAACCACATTGGAAGGGACCTTGGAGGCCTTCTAGTCCAACCCTCTGTTTAAGGAGGAGATCCTATTGTCAGAGTCTATACTATTCCACACAAGTGGCTTTCCAGTCTCTTCTTAAAAGCCTGCAGTGATGAAGGACCCACAAAATCCTAAGGCAAGCCATTCCACTGGTTGTTTGTTCTCATTGTCAGGAAATGTCTTGTTAGTTCTAGATTGATTCACTCATTAATTAGTTTCTTGTCCTGTCCTCTGGATGTTCGGAAAATAAGTTGACCCCCTCTTCTTTGTTACAGCCCCTAAAATATTAGAATACTGCTATCATATAACCCCTAGTCCTTCTTTTCCCTAGACTTCTTCTTGTGCCATATCCATCATCGAATATTGGCGATCATGTGGCTATTCTATTTTTATCAACACCCGCATGAAAAAGTGCTGCTGAGTTTTGTCCAAACCAGTCCCTTAGGTTTTGAAGCCATGATGTTCTTCTTCTGCCTGGATCTCATTTGCCTTCAATCTGTCCTTGGAAGATTAAGTGAATTATGCCATCTAGTATTCTCTAGACTAGCCATAAGCAATTCCTGCAACCGTTCTTCCTTCATACATTTTAATCTCCAATCCCCAAATCATCTTTGTCACTACTTTATTCCTATTGCTATTGTTTTTGCTTCCTTTTCCTGCAGTTGTTTGTATTTGCATTTTGCAGATCTTTATATTTTTATTGTTGTTGTGGGTTGGCTGTCCTACTTCCAATGAATACAGCTCTTTTCTCGTGCACTGTAATGGCTTTGACTTTCCTCCCTGAGTTTGAACTTAATTCTAGAGTAATTCTCTTTTAAAACCATCAAATTTGAAGACCTTCACTAAAACTTTAGGATGAGTTAGAAATTTCAAGACTCATGATGTTTTAAACCCACAGGTTGAAGAATTATTTCCTTTAATTTGTAAGACTCTACTATCTTCAGCTTTGTTTAATGACAAGTCCTAGTCTTACAAGATAAAACTTTACCATTTAAAAGCTGAGAAATTTTTTTAAAAAATAAAACAGAAAGGAAAGGCGAGCTAAACAGGCAAGTAAAAAGCATTCAGTTTATTTAGGCTGTATTTCCATTAAAATCCATCCTTTGTGCTCTTTATTTTACCTGAGTATAAGTTACTTTGGGATTTATAATCATGGGAAGTGGTGTCCAAATATATTAAGTAAACCCTAAACAATTAAAAGTATTAAAAGGTAGTGCAAATGTGTAAAGAAGATGTCAAGCCAAATCTAACACTGAATATTCCTACATTTTCAACATCTGCTAATTGCAATTACAAATCCACAATCTTATCTTGGCACATCCAGAAGTCATTACATTTATAGAGACAATGATTGGTCTTCTGGATTACTGTGTGGTTAAGCTTTGAGGCTGCATTTTTCTCTCTTAACCTCTTAACTTGAGCCAGGTGATTCATATGAAAGATGGAAGTTTCTCCCCTCCGATTCAAAGGCACAAAAAGCAGCACATTTGTGTTCCGTGTCCATTACAATCAAAGCTGATGAGAAGCAGCAAAACCAACATGATATTAATGCACTAGCTGGATATCCATGCTTTGCAACAAAACTATGTGATCGGGCAATGCGGGAGAAATCCAGTTCACTCCAGTTCAAGTGGAGGTTGGTGATTGAAACACATAAGGGAATATCGCCTTGAGTCCGGAAGCAGTTCCATAGGTGAAGGCGTAGATATTTTGATGAGATACCGACATTTAGTACTGTAAGGAGCCCCAGACCGCTCCTGAGTGAAGGAGTGGAACATCTGCCAGTTTGAACTGAGGTAATGGAATGGGAGGCAACTAGCAGTTGAAACAGAGTTCTTTCAGGTGGGGAGGGGGAGTAGAATGTCTTAGCATCAGAACGTGTTAATTACTGTATAAGAAATACTAATGATCTGATGGTCATTTCAAAAAATCCTTTTTTAGTGAGGATCTAAAAGCCAAGAGGAACATACATGCCAAATTTCAAGTTTATAGGTTTCTGGAGTTCTGGAGATTTCGTGATGAGTGAGTGGTATTTGACTTTTATATATACAGATTAAGCAGTTTGCTCTAAGTTGCGACTATTCTCTTAAGGGTGTGAACGCTTAAAAAAAATCAAACAGATTATGCATCTTTGTTCTGACTTTTTAGCAAATTCAGTAACTAGATGTTTATTTATTCTTCGTTGAATTAAAACTTGACGAGGGGCTGCAAATTTGATTCTAACTAACTTACCCCACCAGCCAGTAACTCCTTCCTTTAAAGGCGCATTGGATAATAACTGTAGAGAAGAAGGTTACAGCCAGACAGAGATATACTTGACATGCAAAGGGGAATGAGGATGAGATAACTTTGATATTTTTTTTTATTTTGGAACTGCTCTGCTGAACTGCCTCTGGTTGTTCAGCCTCTGAAGTCAATTCAACATGACATTGATAGGGAAAGCTGTTCATCTTCCTTGCAAAATAATGCTAAACGTGGCTACACCAGATTTTATTTGGATGGCTGCACATTCTAGAGCTGTATAGTCTCTTATCCTTTCAAAGAACAGTTTTTCAAGTTGGTTTTCGGAAGCCCCCCTGGGTAGGTTTGGGAGGAAAGCACATTTTCTAGGGTTCGTGCAATTTATTTCTGTTATTTTGATCTTGCCCGTGTCTTAAATTTCTATCCACTTTCCACTCAACCTGATGAAATGGAATTTGCCTTAGATATTAAAGCAGAGAAAAAGAGTTTTGAGAAGTTCTCGAGAGCAAAATGGGGTGTTTTTATACTTCCTCAGATCTGAGGTGTGAATTGTCCAGTTTACACTGGACGATTTATTCTCCAGGGCTCTGCAGCCTCCATGGAAAGGACTTCGATCAGTTCTCATGAAGCTTTTTTTCAGGAGTGGTCCGTATGTGACGGTTAAAGAGAAAATCTAGCCCTTGAGAAACATTTGAATTTTTCTTTTCCTTTGAGAAATTGTCCATCTAGTTTCTCTGCCTAAACATTTGTAGAGAGAATGAATAGAATAGAATGGAATGGAATGGAATAACAGAGTTGGAAGGGACCTTAGAGGTCTTCTAGTCCAACTCCCTGCTTAGGCAGGAAACTACACCATTTCAGACAAATGGTTATCCAATCTCTTCTTTAAAACTTCCAGTGTTGAAACATTCACAACTTCTGGAGGCAAGTTGTTTCACTGATTAATTGTTCTAACTTTGAGGGAAATTCTCTTTAGTTCTAGATTGCTTGTCTCCTTGATTAGTTTTCCTCCATTGCTTCTTGTCCTGCCTTCAGGTGCTTTGGATAATAGGATGACTCCCTCTTCTTTGTGGAAGCCATTGAGATATTGGAACGCTTGCTATCATGTCACACCTAGTCCTTCTTTTCATCAAACTAGACGTACCCAGTTATAACAACCGTTCTTTATATGTTCTAGCCTCCAGTCCCTTAATCACCTTTGTTGCTGTCAAATCAAATGATCCTATATACCCAACTCTAATTAAAAATCAAAACCCTATAAATAATCATCTATCTATCCTTTTAAAGCATGTATGGGGTCTCCTATCACACAGCAATGGTGCTAGTCATATAGAAGATTAAAACAACAACAGTTTTAAGATTCAAATCACCACGTCCGAGGTTAACACAATCATGCAGTTTCCAAGTGTCTGAATTTTGATCAAGTGACCCTGAGGTAAAAAGTAAATGTAAAAAATGAATTCTGTTACTCCTTTTATGGTTAGGTCACAAAAGTCATACCCATTCAAAATGCACTAGTCCATTAGTACACTATTCAGTTTTAAAGATTGCATCTTCCAATCTGAATTTAGAGAACTTCTAAAAGAAGGTAAAACTAGGAAAAATCTATATAGAAAAATCTATATGAGCCGCAGTGGCACAGTGGTTAGAGTGCAGTACTGCAGGCTACTTCTGTTGACTGCCGGCTGTCTGCAATTTGGCAGTTCAAATCTCACCAGGCTCAAGGTTGACTCAGCCTATCATCCTTCCGAGGTCTGTAAAATGAGGAGCCAGATTGTTGGGGGAAATAGACTGACTCTGCAAACTGCTTAGAGAGGGCTGTAAAGCACTATAAAGTGGTATATAAGTGTAAGTGTTATTCCTTCCTTCCTTCCTTCCTTCCTTCCTTCCTTCCTTCCTTCCTTCCTTCCTTCCTTCCTTCCTGTAAGAATGCAGTGTTGTAGGCTAATTCTGCCCACTGCCAGCAGTTCAATCTTGAATGGCTCAAAGTTGACTCAGCCTTCCGTCCTTCTAAGGTCGGTAAAATGAGGACCCACATTGTTGGGGGCAATAGGCTGCTTAGAGTGGGCTGTAAAGCACTGTAAAGTGGTATATAAGTCTAAGTGCTATTGCTATAGTGGAGAATTTCCAGTACTCGCTGAGTTCCAAAACAGACTTTTCTCAGCTATGTGAAAGGAGCAACTGATAATCAATCTGCTAACATGTTCCACTTTTTTCCTAAAACCGCAAAATGCTTAATACCTAGAAAGTCCAATTTAATTTCTCTGCCCTGCTTTTACACTAGAAAACTAATCTCTTAAAAATGCTACCAATTGGTGTATTTTCTTCAAATCTGGTAGTCAAATATCTATAGTGCCAAGTCATGAAAGTCACTGCTAGAGATATGTGTCTGTCGAACCGCAGAGAGGGGAAAATTCATTATAGTTTGCATTTGAATAAGATCTTATCTAATCTTGTATTTCTGAACCAATATACAGACCGAAACTCAGGTATCCGTCATCACTCCCACTTCTCCAAATGTTGCAAAGCAGTTCAATCAAGAAAATAAAATACAATAGATCAAACTGCAGACTGTATAAACCATGAAAATGTAAAGCACAAATTAAGTTAGAGAAAATTGGGGGGGAAAAGAAACAGAACAGCTTCTGGCATTTGTGAGAAATGTAGACAAAAGTATGTACCTTGTTTCCCTGAAAATAAGATCTTTCCTGGATAATAAGCCCAATTGGATTTTTTAGCGCATGCGCTAAAATAAGCTCTGCCCCAAAATAAGCCCTCCCCCCAAAATAAGCCCTCCCAAAAATAAGCCCTCCATGAAAATATTGCAACACAGCAGCAGCCATGAGGTGACCACGCTCACTGCCTCCTGCACCTGAAAAATAATAAGACCTCCCCGAAAATAAGCCAAAGGCTTATTTCAGGGGTCAAAAGAAAATAAGACCCTGTCTTATTTTCAGGAAAACACAGCAGAAATATTAAAATGAACTTGGAAAAAATCTTAATTCTTGACTTGATAGAGAATGGGAGAAAGCAAACTTGGGAATACAAACACAACAAACAGAAAATTCAGGTACACAACTTTGACTCACAACAAATAACTGGGACCAGCATTCCCATTGTTAAACAATGTGCCTGATTTGATGAGTTCTTTGCTCAATTGTTAAGTGAATCACTGCAGTTGTTAAGTGAACCACAGCATTGTTAAGTAAATAATGTGGTTGTGTGAAGGGAATCCAGCTTTTCCCTCAATGGACTTTGCTTGTGGGAAGCTAGCTGGGAAGGTTGCAAATCATGATCCCATAACCCCAGGAATCTGCAACCATCAGGAATTCATGCATGGTGCCAAAGCATCTTAATTCTGATCGTGTGACTATGGCTAGGCTATGATACTTATAAGCTTGAGAAGAACTTACAAGTATCATACAACAGGTCGTAAGTCCTCTCTTTTTTTCCAGTGCCATTTTAACTTCAAATTGTCACTAAATGAATGATTGCAAATCAAGGATTACCTGTAAACTAAAAAGGGGGACAGATATGCACCCTGTTATGCATGGCAGAAAAATATGGAGATTCTCAGTCATCCAGGCCATGGTTGTCCCAAAGGTGCTTTTTCAAGAGGCAGCTGATCTTTTTCTTTGAAGACTTCAGGATTTGGATTAGGAAGAAATCATCAGGACAAGATTCAGTAGTCAATCTGCATTTAAAAAACAAAGGCCACTCTTCTGAGGACAGCAAAGTCCACATTTTGGACAAAGAAGGCCGCTGGTTTGAAAGAAGGGTCAAGGAGGCCATCTGTGTCAAAATTGAACAGCCCTCTCTCAACAGAGGAGGAGGGATACAACAACATCTATCTCCAATCTACAACACAGATCCTTTCAGCAGTTCCAAGAAGGCTCCACACCCATTTGCACCACTCAGGTGACCCTGATGACACAGATAAACATCCAGGTGGCCTCAACAACTCTCTAAACAGATGCAAATGACCAGCTGTCTGTGAGGAGTATAAATCCTTCCATTCCCCACCATCTAGCCAGAGCTGAAGACGCTTCTTGGATGAGAAGCAAAATGTCTTCAAAGAAAAAACAGAAAGGCCAGTTGCCTCTTGAAAAGGCACCTTTGGGACTACCATGACCTGGATGAACGAAAATCTTTGCCAGTCTCTGTTTTGCTGCTTGCTTTTTGGCTACCATTGAAATGGGGAGGGAGGGCATGGTATTTGGGTGAGGGAAATAGAATAGAATAGAATAGAATTTTATTATTTGTATGCTGCCCTTCTCCGGGAGGACTCAGGGCGGCGAACAATTCAAAAGGGGAAAAGGGGGAACATAAAACGAAATATAGATAATTAAAATAAGCAAGAGTCACACAACCATACAAGTTGAGAGGGGAGGGAACTCATCACCCCCAGGCCTGCCGGCAAAGCCAGGTTTTGACGGCTTTTCGGAAGGCCTGGAGAGAGGTGAGGGTCCTAATCCCTGCGGGGAGTTCATTCCAGAGGGCCGGAGCTGCCACAGAGACGGCCCTCCCCTGGGTAGTAGTCAGATGGCATTGGCTAGTAGATGGAATCTGGAGGAGGCTGACCCTGTGAGATCTAATGGGTCTGTGGGAGGTAATTGACAGTAGGCGGTCTCTCAAGTACCCAGATCCAATACCATGAAGGGCTTTCATGAAATAATCTGTACAGGAGGACTGTTAATTGGGAGTTGTTCTCACCATTTTCTGCGCATGTGGCAAGGAGGGGAGTTTCCCACCAAGGCCAACTGTCCGGAATACCAACCTGATGATGCTTTTTGAAGATGTCTCCCACTGTTGGAATCCATTCTGGGCATGTGTGTGCAGGGCAGTTTCTGGCTGTCTGAAACACACACACACAGGGTTGCAAAGACATCGTACCAGAAACATCTTTCCAGCCTAGACGGTCAGGACTCACTATGCAGCCTCATGAACTATGTGAGCCAGTTACTCCCACACCTGCCCCTTCTCCCCCCTATGCCATGCAGTTTGTAACTTTCGATTCCCCGTCTCCCCTCCCTCTGCTAGGTTGTAACTTTCGATTCCCCCTTTGCCCACCCTTTGCCATGATGTGATTTTCTATTGGTTTATTTGTAGAATGCTGTGATTTTTCATTAGTTTACTTGTATCATGTGTGATTATATATGCCTTCTGATACACTTCTTTTGATGACGCTGTAACTAACTTTTCTAATAAAAGAGAGCTTCGATGTTCATTCGAAGCTCGCTCATCCCGAGGAATTTTGCCTGGTGTTTTCCTTTCAATTTGGCCAAGAACACATGAGCAGCCCTCCAGTGTGGCAACAACGCCGCATCCCACCTGACAGCTGTGGAGATATTGGATTGGACTATGGACTGGGGTTACCAAGGGGAGGGGAATGGGTCATGTATTGATATCTAATGCTTTTGCGCGCTTTTGCTCAGATCCAGCTTTGCTTAGCTTCTATTTACTTATAATCAGTAAAAGTACTCTTAATTCTGCAAAATGGAGTTGAGTGGTTTCTTTCTTGGTTAATAAGTGAAGCAGCATTGACAATCTCCATATTTTTCTGCCATGCATAATAGGGTGCACATCTTTACCCTTTTTAGACCAATGTTTCTCAAACTTGGTAGCTGTAAGATGGATGGACTTCAACTTCCAGAATTCCCGAGCCAATCTGAGATTTCAAATCCATTCATCTTAAAGTTGTGAAAATATTGATTTGGACCAGTTTTGTCTTCCTCCTTGCATGTCCCCAATTTCTCCTAGAGTTTAGAACGAGTGGGGCCATCTTTCTGAACAAGAAATTAGCCGTGACTGTTAACCTGAAAGAGATGCTCTTGATCTGATTGAGGGCAATTTTTCAGTGATGGGTCGCCAAGAATTCAGCTTTAAGACTCTTGAAAACTTTGCCCACTTCAACAAGGTTATTCTTTGGGGTGAGCATTAAAAAGATTGCTTTAAGCCATTTCCCAATTATGACCTTGACTATGAAAATGTAAGTTAATAAAGCTTCAACAAATTATGGTCTTTTTGGTCGATTTGCCTAGTGAACTGTTAATTGTAAAACTGAAAGACATTATGTTCGGCTTTCTCTATCACATCTTTTGTGTTTTAACAGTGACACTTCATTGGGTGCAATTAACAAAGCCTGGGAGATTTATTAACACACTTCTTCATGGCCAATGATCCATTCCACTTAAGACATAACACTGTAAAATGCACATTATCTCCTTTTGGCGCTTACAATAATGCTTCATGAACTAGGAAGGCATATGTTAAAGCAGATAAAATAGCATTATTAGCTGACAAATCTTACAATTTATTAGACAGTTAATTTATCAGCTTAAAAGACACTTAAAACAGCTGTGCATTTAATGTCTTTTTAATGTAACCAGTAAAACTTGCATAATTGCCTGTAGTGCCATTTATTTTTAGCTATGTTGCAAAATCTCTGCATTTACTGTTTACATCTTCTTTAATTTTCCCTGCAAGGCTCATCGTATAAAGGGGTGGATACATCCCTTCAAACACAAGGGCAGGTCATCAGCTGAAATATAGACATATATGGGCATATGCATTTTCCATTTGCACTTGGCTACCGCAGGTAAGAATTTAGGAAATCATATTGTGAACTGGATTGAAGAAAGTTTGGCAGAATTGTGTCAATCTGGGTTGTGCATGCAACTTTGTCCTGGGGGAGGGGGGTGAGAAAGAGAGAAGGGTTCAAACTGGAACGAAGGTATTACAGAATTAAAGAATTGCAGAATAACAGAGTTGGAAGGGACCTTGGAAGTCTTCTAGTCCAACCCCCTGCTCAAGCAGGAGACCTTATGCCCATGATGGCAAACCTATGGCACGCGTGCCAGAGGTGGCATGCAGAGCCCTCTCTGTGGGCATGTGTGCCATCGCCAGCTGGTCTTCTGATTTCTGGTGCGCATGTGCTAGCCAGCTAGTTTTTTGCAGGCACTGGAGAAGTGGAAAATGGCCTGAAAACACCCTGAAAAATGGTCAAAATCAGCCACAAAACAGGCATGCATGTGCTGGCCAGGTGGTCTTTGGGTTTCTGGTTGTCCAGTGTGCACAAAGACCAGCTGGCTGGCACACTCACCAACCAGCTGGTATTCAGGTTACTGGAACTCTGGCACACAACCATGTATACCTGTTCTGGTTTGGACACTCAGGGCTTAAAAAGTTTGCCATCACTGCCTTATGCCATTTCAAGCAGCTGGCTGTCCAATTTCTTCTGAAAAACCTCCAATGATGGAGAACCCACAACTTCTGGAGGCAAGTCGTTCCACTGACTAATTGTTCTCACGAAGAGGAAATTTCTCCTTACTTCTAGGTTGCGTCTCTCCTGGATTAGTTTCCATCCGTTGCTTCTTGTCCTACCCTCAAGTGCTTTGGAGAATAGGTCACACACCCCCTCCTCTCTGTGGCAGCCCCTCAAATATTGGAAGACTGCTATCATGTCACCCGCTAGTCCTTCTCTTCCTTAGACTAGACAGACAAGGAGTCCGACAGCTTCCATCTTCACATCTGCAGGCCATTCTGAGCCGCACAACTAGGATATGGACTAACAAGATTCTGATGCTACATTAGCAGAGGTGTTTCATTTCATAATTAAGGCAATTCTTCCCGGAGGATCAATTGCATCAGGCCTAAGTACTATCTGCAAGGGTGGGGGGGCGGCGGAGGCAGCAAGCATCCCCATTTAATGACTCTGATGCATAAATTGGCTGTGTTTGTTTATGACTCTCTAATTTAATGGAACCTTTGTTACAGCTTTCCATGCCTCTTTATTTTATTTCCTTTTTCAGAGACTCCTACGGCAACGTGCTCTTATTCTTCAAACAGAAGGGAAAACAAAAGGAAGAGGGTTTTATATATATATATTTAAAAGTAGGGATTAAATGCAAGAGGTGGAAATGTTGATTTTCATTCAATTGCCGCTTTGTTTTCATCACTAGATAAATATTTGAGATCTTGTCTTGAAAGATCTTAGCACTGTAGAGAGAATTGCCTGCAGATTAGTGGGGGGGAAGCAGGACTTCAGTCTGGCTTGTTGAGTTGAGCGGGTTAAAGAAGAGGATTTAAGAAATTCGGAGGAAAGAGATGCTCATTTTACAGGCTACGGGCACAGAAAGTTCCAAAAGGTGCTTTGCAGGATGATCCTGATGTTATTGGCAATGATGCATTTTGTAATGCATTTTGAATGCAAAAGCCTGGCTTTAATTTGAGTCAATGTTTTTGCTACCTTCTGGATTGATCTCTCCGAGAAGATGCCAAAATCAATTTCGTTTCAAAATAAGAGGCCAGAATCAATGGCACTGAACACAAGGTCACAAGGATGCAAAACAAAAAAGGGGGATTTTGCAATGCCTGGGCATCCTTTAAAGCAAGCAGGATCCTTTTGGGGTGAGGTTTCAGGCTTTCCCCCGGAGCTTATGAAGAGATGGCACATTAAAGACACAGATGTTTAAATGAGTTGAGCTCTTCAAGCAGCAGCATCTGTTTTCCAGCTCGCTTGGAGAGCAATAGCAATAGCAGTTAGACTTATATACCGCTTCATAGGGCTTTCAGCCCTCTCTAAGTGGTTTACAGAGTCAGCATATCACCCCCACAGTCTGGGTCCTCATTTCACCCACCTTGGAAGGATGGAAGGCTGAGTCAACCTTGAGCCGGTGAGATTAGAACCGCTGAACTGCAGATAACAGTCAGCTGAAGTGGCCTGCAGTACTGCACCCTAACCATTGCGCCACCTCGGCTCTTCACCGAGGAGGAAATGTTAGACTGAATCTGCAAAGGAGCAAACTGAATTTAGAATTCCACTAGGTTGGTGAATACTTTCAGCACCGAGTGCCAAAACCCAGAGCACGTGCGTGCATAGGAGCACCAGAAATCGGAAGCGCAGCTCCCCAGTGCACAAGCATGGGAGTGCTGGAAAACGGAAGAGCAGTTTCCTGGTGCATATGTGTGCATCAGGAAGCTGAGCTTCCAGTTTCCAACATGTGCATGCATGCCCGTCACCTGGTCTTCCGGTTTTGGTATGCATTCATTCAGGAAGACCATCTGGCCCGTGCTCATGTGTGCACCAGAACATGTAAGAGCAATGGCTGGCGTGCCCGGAGAGATGGCTCTGATGCCACTTCCTGCAAACATGCATAGGTTCGCCACCATGGCACTAGGCTCTTGGACCTTAAGCCAGAATCCTGATTTTCAATACTAACAGTGCTACTCAATCCAGATAGTCCCTGATGGGAAGGAACAAATCCACAGTGAGAAACTGGAAATGCCAAACTGAGAAATAACGTCATCCATGTGTCCTAGATTTTGTATTAGTTTAAGTTCAAGAAAGTCCCACAACAGATGTATGCATACATGTATTCTATGTATAAAAGAAATAATTTACCAGACCTTTAAAGTCAGCTATTCACCATGTCATTTACCTATATTGGATTGTGCACCTATATGGAGCAATGGAAGACTTTTTGGTAACATAGAACATTCACAGAAAGAGGCCCGGATTAAGAGACTGCACAGTCTTGAACTAGATGGGTGTAAGGGAGGGAGGGGTCAAATGTATTATCAGTTATGAATCCCTCCATGCCTTGAATTCCTTTCTTATCTCCCGCTTGTTTCCTTTGACTGTTAGTAGTTCAGATTCTTGTACAGACCTTAAGCTTGTAATAAATCTTTATACTCATTTGAACTACCTGAATTTCCTGATTTTCCTGGAGCTTGACAATGGGGGAGCAGGGAAGAGATTCAGGATAGCAATACCCTAGAATCTCTCAGACAAAATCATAAAACAAGATCTCCCTTATTTTGGCTATGTCATGCTGGGGAATTCACTGGAAAAAGCAATTTATGTTTGGAAGAGTTAGTGATAAAAGAAAACCAGGCCACCAAAGAACACTATGACTGGACATCATCAAATTTAACACCAGCCAGAGCATAGAAAAGCTAAAAGAAATAGTGCAAGATTGGACGATGTGGAAGGACTCGGCCCATAGAATCGCCAAGAGTTGAACATGACTGAATGGACAACATCATCATCTCTCAGGATATATCCAGTAGGTGAAAAGTATGACTTTAGTACGGCAAGATTCTGTCCATTACTTGTAAGCTAATGCTTTACATGTGGTAAAGAATTGGGTTTGATAGACATCACCCAATCTTTAAAAATCTGAGAATAGTGATTAAGTAAGTGTCAGCATTCTGAGCATTGAAAGCAGAACTCCGAGGAAGGTAGATTCCTCAAAGAACTTGTTTATTGGATACATCATATCGACACAGCCAGTGAAAACCAACTCTAAAAGTTGCCGTGGTTTTCACCTAACTAAAAGAGTAAAAGTCCCCCACTCCCAGGTGTCACTGGTCACATTGTCCAATGAATATAGCTGCCAGGTTTCTCTCCTTCTTCAACAGCCACCTGTTACGATGAGCTTGGCTCCCACGGGAAAACTTTTTGTTTTCATCTGGGCTATGTACTCTCCTCCCCCCTCCATTCTCTCTCTCAGGCTTCATGGCAACCATGAGCCTTATTAGAGCAGTGGTTAGAGTGCAGGCAACATATGCTGACTGCCAACTGCCTGTAGTTTGGCAGTTCAAATCCTACCAGGCTTGACTCAGCCTTCCATCCTTCCAAGGTGGGTAAAATGAGGACCCAAATTGTTGGGGGTAATATACTGACTCTGTAAACTGCTTAGAGAGGGCTGGAAAGCACTGGAAAGCAGTATATAAGTCTAAGTGCTATTACTATTGCTATGAAGTAGCACAGGGTGGCTTCAGCCAGATTCACTTCAGAGTTGACAGTCAGCTGAAAATAAATTTTTTAAAAAATACTACAACAGTTGCAGCTCCAGGGACAATCTTATGAGTTAAACATCTGGAGCACCCATAGAACATGACACAAGTCACCCCAGGAAAAAGGAAGGCGATTGAGATGTGCATGCCTGTATCATACAGAGAAGGTCTTGCCAATTACTGTCCAAATTAAACACAGCCACTTATTTGGTTAGAAATAGTCCTCTAATGACGAGGATTTTATGATTTGATTAGTGCGACGTTGCTGATTAAGTTATTGTTATGCTGTCAATTCTCAGAGAGCAATCTTTACCTTGGGTATAATGAGTCAACATCACTTATAAAGCTCTGATTTGCTTCTAAGGCTATAATACTATTAAGGGGAATCATCTGGTTAATACAGAAGATTTACTTGCACCCATTTGGAGATTGCTTTGCTTCTGAAGATAATCTCCAGTGATATAGGCCATCCTGGACTATTCTAATCCCATGGACAGATCGGGGATGTCCCCCTTTATCCAGCTATGGGCCACACTTGATTCTTGAAAGATATAGAGGGACGCGGTGGCTCAGTGGCTAAGGTGCTGAGCTTGTCGATTAGAAAGGTTAGCAGTTTGGTGGTTCGAATCCCTAACGCCGCATAACGGAATGAGCTCCCGTAACTTGTTCCAGCTTCTGCCAACCTAGCAGTTCGAAAGCACGTTGAAAATGCAAGTAGAAAAATAGGAGCCACCTTTGGTGGGAAGGTAAGTGTTCCATGTGCCTTTGGCGTTTAGTCATGCTGGCCACATGATCACGGAGACGTCTTTGGACAGTGCTGGCTCTTTGGCTTTGAAATGGAGATGAACACTGCCTCCTAGAGTCAGGATTGACTAGCACTTATGTTCAAGGGTTACCTTTATCTTTATAGGTCCCCAAAAAGGTAAATTATAGAACCAGGGCAAAAATTGATTTCATGTACAGTTTAAATGATTACTTACTAGGATTATTATCTAGTCCTGTGCTTGCAATTTATTGCTTGGTAATAGATTTGAAGGCTTTTCCTTAAAGCTATCCCTGATCTATTCTAAATAAACTGGATCAAAAAAGTTGTCCAAACCGAGATTTTTAAAAAAAGTCAAGATGGTCAATTGCAATGATACAAACATTAAAATCAGGTGGAGATTCCATCAGGCCACCATTGCAACCACCTTGACTTTTTCTGTAGACACCTACCCAAATATCTTTATGACAATTAACGTTTTGAAAACACATGGGACTGTATTCCCAGTTCAAATGATTTTTCTTTCAGGGGAGAAGATGCAGGAGAAAGACCAAAGGTTCAAATAGTATATTTACAGAATCCTATAATTCTAAGATGGAATGCAGGAGCTGTTAGGTGAACTGGTTTGATCAGACAGAGCTAGGAAGTGCAGGGCAATCCACCAAGACAGAATTTATCATGACAAGGCACGTAATTTATAGTTTCTGCCTGCATCTAGCACTAAAGATTTCTCAGGTTTAAAAAATGTGCATTTCTTTAATCCACAGACTATATACAGTATTTGCAAAGGATGCATATATTTGTGAAAATAATGTATACATGAGGAAAGCCAAAAGCACAATAGTCTACAAAATGCATGTATTTAGGATAAGTGGGCTACTTGCTAAAGATAGGAAATGTAGATGGGAAAAAAAGAATTATCAGAAGATCTGATTGAATGGATTAATATTTGAATATCTTTGAGACTGCATTTGGAATGATCATATAGTTGAGTCAGAAACCTAGGAATATGCAAAGGCAGTTTTTTTAAATAGTAGAAATGGTCAAATCGGTCTTTAATTATTTCTCTCATATTCAGTCTTCCGTTCCAACCCACTTCTGCATTAATACCTACCTTTTGCAGAATCTATGGGATATAACTGCATGTAAGTACAGGCTGAATATCATTTCTAAATGTTTTCCTTAACAAATAATACATTTTACACCTTTATTAGATAGAAGTTCTCTGCTTCCGTTCCTAAATGCATATCAGGATAAAATATGCACAGCCTTTGATAAACGCACTTCCTATTTCAAGTCCCGAAAACCCCGCATTGGATAATTCAAGACATCTGCAAAAACGGAAGCATAATTTGCATTCTGGTCCAACTCTCAGTGCAGGAGGTTCTGTCCCACTCAATCGGCAGCTGAAGTCCCAAAGATCCAGTTCTGCAAACATCAGAAGGAAAATGTGTTTTGTTTTGGAGGCTGCACTGTGGCTAGCAGACATGAATCATCTGAGTCATACAAAATACGAAGCATCTATTTGGCAAAATAAAGACATTTTGCCCAACAGAAAGAGGGGAAAAGCTAATGGGAATCTACTGTGATGCCGCAGGATCAATCAATCAATCAATCAATCAGAATAGAGCTGGAAGGGACCGTGAAGGCAGGGCCATCTTAACAGCATTATGGGCCCATTATGGGCAAAGAAGTGTACAAGGGCCCCTACGACAACTACTCACAGGAATCAAAATGTAAATGATCGATAAAATTAAACATATATTTAAAACGCACAAATACTTTCAAAATCATTTAATTAGAAGAGCGTTATTGCAAAATTGGCTCAAAATAAAAAAAAATCCACTATGTGAAAATCCCACATTGGCTATGACCGACAGAAAGGATGACCCATCCAAATTTTATAGATATGAACAAAATGGTAAGATACAGAGACTTACTTGATAGGCAGGGAAGTTTAAAAACAATTGAAGAATTGGCAGAACAGAACATGAAGGTTGACTGGCTAACTTACCTCCAAATCAAAACTAAATACAATAATGATAGTAAATTATATGATATCGAAACAGAACCACACGAATTGGATAAAATTATTCAAAGCTCAGATAGAAAGATGATAGGGAGAATATATAAATTCCTCCTGAAATATAAAATAGAAGAGGAAATTGTGAAAGAACAAATGATAAAATGGGCACAGAACTTTGGCTATAATATTGAATTAGACAAATGGGAAAAAATTTGGGGAACAAACTTAAAAATGACACTATCAGTTGCATACAAGGAAAACTGGTACAAAATGTTTTACAGATGGCACCTGGCACCAACAAGGTTAGCTAAAATTCTAACAAATATCTCCCCAAAATGTTGGAAATGCGAATCAATACATGGAACATATTACCATTTATGGTGGACCTGTGAGGAGGCTAAATGTTTTTGTAAAAGGATGAAAATTGGCTGGAGGCAATAACGGGGGTTAAAATAGAATGGAAACCTGAAGTTTTTTTATTAGGAATAATGTCTGCGAAATACAAAAAAGAAATCCAGTATTTAATACTACATACAATTATGGCGGCAAGGATTGCCTTTGCTCAGAAATGGAAAAACAAATTAACTCCAAGCGAAGATGAAATAATAAGAAAGGTTATGGGCTGAAATGGACAAACTAACTAAAGAAATCCAGGGAAAAGAAGAATCAGAATTCTACCAGATATGGGATAAATGGTATAGGTGGATGGAGGAAAGAAACAAGAATCAATGAAGGAATACAACAAAACTCAAAATTCATGAGTAAAATAAGAGGGTTAAGAATGGTGAAATCCAAATGAAATATAATAGAAGAGGAAATAATATAAGGTATCAATTGATAATTGCTATTAGAAAGAATAGGAAGCTCCTGTTCACATTGTGTTGTGTAAATGTGATGTTCGTCTAAGTTTTGTGTGTGTGTATTTTACCTGTTTGTAAATAAAAAAAATAAAAAATAAACATATATTTATTTTATTGGCACTTCCAACAAAATCATTGTTGAAACATTAAAAACATGCTGTGCAGCAACAACTAATCAACATGATAAACATTTGAACAATACACAAGGCTTGAAAAACACAACAATACTCAGTAAGCCAGGAATGCAGTGGCTCAGTGGCTAAGATGCTGACGTTGTCAATTAGAAGGTCGGAGATTCAGTGGTTCAAATCCCTAGCGCCGCGTAACGGAGTGAGTTCCCATTCCTTGTCCCAGCTTCTGCCAACCTAGCAGTTCGAAAGCACATTAAAAATGCAAGTAGAAAAATAGGAAACACCTTTGATGGGAAGGTAACAACGTTCCATGCGCCTGCGGTGTTTAGTCATTCCCGACTCTAGATGGTGGTGCTCATCTCCATTTCAAAGTCAAAGAGCCAGCACTGTCTGAAGATGTCTCCATGGTCATGTCAGGGCCGGCATGACTAAATGCTGAAGGCACACCGAACACAAGGTGGTTCCTATTTTTTCTACTTGCATTTTTACGTGCTTTCGAACTGCTAGATTGGCAGAAGCTGGGACGAGTAATGGAAGCTCACTCCATTATGCAGCACTAGGGATTCGAACTGCCGAACTGCCGAACCTTTCTGATCGGAAAGCTCAGCATCTTAGCCACTGAGCCACCACGTCAAATGCTAGAATACAGCTATCATGTCACCCCCTTTCTCCTTTTCTCCAGACTCGCTGTATCCAATTCCTGTAACCATTCTTCATACATTTTAGTTTTCATATTTTAAAAGTTTTAAAATCTGCAAATTCCACAGTGACCATCTTTAACTAATTGTGGATTTCTCATAGATGGCCCATGTTACAATGGGGATGTGGCCATGTGGGTGGCCTTATTCACTGGTGTTCACTAAGAACCCTTTCAAGGAGAGAGTGGGGGAGGGAATCCATAAACATCTGGAAATGAGAACCTGGATGTGCCTTGACCTTGGAAGGAGACACATGGGGTGCAGCAAAGAGCCCGAATCTACTGGGAGAGAAATCTGCTTCCTTCATCAGGAAAATAGATGGGAAATGGGATCTCGTTTCAGCGTCCTAATGGCCTGGACGTTTGTTCAAAAAGGGTGGCAATAGGAAGAAACATACAGAGTTTGCATTGAAAAAGGATTTCTTCCCTTCCCTTGCTGCAAAAAAAAACTTTGGAAGAAATAACTTCTAGAAGAAAAGGTCATTGCCCGTTGGGTGTGAAAGAAGAAGGGTGTGTGTGAAAGAAGAATTATGCCATGTTGGACCGACAGTGCTTTTACAACTGTGATTCCTTTGATTTTCCTTTCTTTCCTCGCTTTTCCTTGAGGATGTTTTGCTTCTCATCCAAGAAACGTCTTCAGTTCTTCATTCCATGTTGAAATAATTGGGGCATCTTTTTACTCATTCACAGAAAACTGGGATCCTTGCATCCACTGCAATCCTAAGCTACATTAACAGCAATCAAGATCAAGGGAAGTACTAATACCACTCTATAAAGCCTTAGTAAGACCACACCTAAAACACTGCATCCAGTTTTGGTCATCATACTATAAAAAAGATGTTGAGACTCTAGAAAAGAGTGCAGAGAAGAGCAACCAAGTGGATTGGGGGACTGGAAGCTTAAACGTACGATGAACGGTTGCAGGAACTAGGCATGGCTAATCTAGGGAAGAGAAGGATCAGGAGAGACATGAGAGCAGTCTTCCAATATTTGAGGGGCTGCTACAGAGAAGAGGGGGGCAAGCTATTTTCCATAGCACCCAAAGACCAGACAAGGAATAATGGAGGGAAACTGAACAAGGAGAGATTCAACCTAAAAATAAGGAGAAATTTTCAACCAATAGAACAGCTTTCCTTCAGAAGTTGTGAGAGCTTCATCACTGGAAGCTTTCAAGATGAGACTAGACTGTCATTTGTCAGAAATGGGATAAGGTCTCCTGCTTGGGTGGGGGGTGGGGGTTGGACTAGATGACCCACAAGGTCCCTTCCAACTCTGTTAATCTGTCAAGTAAACTGAAGTCTTACTATTTCAGGAAGAAGGAGGCATTTTTTGCTAGTTTTGTGGGAAGCCAAAGTAATCTACAAATAAATTGAGATAAGATGGTCACTTGTCCTTTTGAGTTAAATTGTTTCCTTTCCTTCTACTTGGAACTGAAGAAGTTTCTTAGATGTGAAGCAAAATGTTTTCAAGTTTGGGGGGGCAAGAAAGTTCAATTGCATTTTGCAAAAAAGAAAAACCGTCTTTGGAGACATCCATGACCTGGTTGATTGAGACTCTCCATAAACATTTACCCTTTTGAAATTTCTCCCATGTTCATGAATAAAATAAGTTGCACATGCAACACCTTCCAGTGTGTTGCCAGTGACCATTTTTTAAGAGAGAAATGGAAGAAATCTGATCTCTTTCCAGTTGTGTATCCTCCTCTTCTCTCTTTCAACTTCAACCTTTACATAGGGAACAAGGTTGGAGATCTGTTCAGCCCAAGCTTGATCTTTCTACAACAAGCTGGAAAGAAATGGATTTGGGTTTTTAAAAACACCATTTCAATGGTTGGGGAAGGACGGAAAGTACATTTTTCTGATTCAGCCTCTACAGCTTGTTGATTCAAGTCTCATTTTGGAGCACAGAATGCCAGGGGGAATAAGAACTCACAGTAATGCAACTCCATTTTCAAGAGTTGAGACAGGAAAAAGATTCAATATTTCAATAAACCCAATAAATAAAAATTCAGTATTTGAAAACATCAGCTGGATCAATACTTTCTGTGTAAGATAATCAGTTTTATCAGATCCGTTTATTATCTTGGTTTTCCCCATCCCCATTGCTGTTGTACGAATTCTTGACATTCTTTCGTATTTGATCTCATAGCTGTCTTTATTTTATTTTTCTTCAAGTCAGATGTGGATTGAATCGAAGCCTCATGATTTCCTTAGCTGGCATAGAAACTTAGGTGTGTATCACTGGAGGCATGATTTTTCCCCTATGATTTACATATTGGAATACCTTCCAAAGCTGATGTCATCTAATGAATTTGTGATTTATGGCTTGGGTGATTGAACAGGATAGATTGTGGAAAGAAGAGTATTATGATGTAATTTAGAGACGGGGTTTAAATATCATTCTATTTATAATGCTGTGAAGAATATTAGAAACCACTTCTTGCTGTCTTTTTTCTTTTTCTGTTTTTTTCTTTTCTTTTCTTGCACTTTTTCCTTTATGTTTGCTTTCCTTTTCTTACTTTAGCTTATAACAGATCTTACCTTCTTTTTTAAAAGTTGCAATTAAAAAGCATAGTAAAAAAAAATCCCAAAACATTTATGATCATGATGCATTAACAGGCTGTCCTCTGTAATCCTCATAGAAAAATTATTTGCTTTTGGCCTTCCCTGAAAGGGTATAAAGCTGCCATCAGTAGTGGGATTCAAATAATTTAAAAACAACTGGTTCTTTGCCCTAATGACCAGCTGGGTAGGCGTGGCCCAGTGGTCATGTGACTGGGTGGGCATGGCCAACTCAACATCACTCAGGTCAATGGGTGCTTCGCCTTAGTTGTTACAATGTAATAAGGGTTAACCAGAGAGGCAGATTCTGTAAGCAGGGCAACAAAGATGAAGCTAGAAACAACACCAGAATGTCTCCTTCCTGCGTTCCTTACAGGATTAGCCCTGTAAAGTGGAAAAAAACAAAAGGAGATTTCTTTCAACAACCGGTTCTCCGAATTGCTTGGAAAGTTAACAACCAGTTCTCCTGGATAGGCGCGAACCGGCTGAATCCCACCACTGGCTACCATCTATGCAAACACTCTCAGCCTTTCAGCCCCTCTTGAAGGATCTTGGAATGGGAATGATCAAAACTGGCCCTTTTTCTATTTGGAGAGGATTGAGGATTTGAAGCCCCTTTTCATCTTGACGGTCTCCCCATCAAGCCCTTTTATAATGTAAGGCCCACCTACTGTACATTTTTAGACCATGGTACCTGGCTGCCATACAGTGCAAAGTTTGACATGGTTCTTAAGCTGAACTGAAGTTGTTCACCTCTGGTTTAAGTAAACCGGCTTCAGCCAAGAGGATGCAGAACCTAAGCCCCCAAACAGAGAGAGGCATCTAGCCACCAGTGTGGTTTTTTTTTTAAACCCACATTATTCCTTTGTGTTAAAATCATAACTTCCCATAATGACAATCTAAATATTTTCAGATAGGGGAGGGGCTTTTTTGGCAGAATTACAAAGTATGTAGGGAAGGGGATGGGAATGGAGAAGAGAAGGGAGGGGGGAAAGGAAGGGAGTGGAGGGGGGAAGGGAGGGGAGATGGGAGGAAGGGAGGGGAAGGGAGAGGGGAGGGGAGAGGGGAGGGGAGGGAAAGGGAGATGGGAGGAGGGGGAGGGGAGAGGAGAAGGGAGGGGAAGGGAAGGGAGAGGAGAGGAGAGGGGAGAGGGGAAGAGGAGGAGGGGAGGGGGGAAGGGAGGGGGAGGGAGAGGGGAAGGGAGAGGGGGAGGGGAGGGAAAGGGAGTGGGAGATGGGATGAGGGGAGGGGAGAGGAGAAGGGAGGGGAAGGGAAGGGAGAGGAGAGGGGAGAGGGGAAGAGGGGAGGAGGAGGGGAGGGGGGAAGAGAGGGGAAGGGAGAGGGGAGTGGAGAGGGGAGGGAAAGGGAGATGGGAGGAGGGGGGAGGGAGAGGAGAAGGGAGGGGAAGGGAAGGGAGAGGAGAGGGGAAGAGGGGAGGAAGAGGAGGGGAGGGGGGAAGGGAAGGAAGAGGGGAGGGGAGGGGAGGAGAGGAAAGCAGAGCAGAGCAGAGGAAGAGAAGAGAAGAGAAACCAACGTATTACAGCAAAGGGTAGAGTTTTATATATATACATGTGTTCTACTGTCTCCTCGACCTTTGATGGGATCAGAGCCAATGGGTCCTCCTGGATTTTCAAACCACTTAATCATTGACCTCTTGCTTCTCTCTGATTTGTTTGCATCCCTACTTGGGGAAACCAGGTCTGATATTGAGTGAAGCAGGATGCCTTACCTTGCCGAGCTTTCTCCCCAAATGGTAATAAAATTGTGATAAAAACAAGAAGTGACAGATCAAAAGGAAAAACATACCGGAGCTGGAAAAATCTCATTTGCCCTGCCCCACTTTCTATGTTTTTCCAAAGCATAATTCTTTGGGTTTTCCAGATGGAAATGAGAGATTTCATACTTTGTTTTGTTTTGACTTCATTTTCATTACGGCACAAAAAGTTCTCTCTCTGTGGAGAGAGAAATGTATTTTTCAAGACAGCGACTCTCAACCAGCAACCCTGAATCGAATGGACTTTGTTGTTATGATTAACATATGATACACAAGAATTGGAAATCGCCAAGACTATCAACAACCACACACACACAAAAAAAAAGATTTGTGGTTCATAACCTAAACATCAAATTAAACTTCATTTGTTTAAAAATAAAATAGCACAGCAGTACATAAAGCATTTGGTAGTCAAGGTTAGCATTTTTAATTTAATCTTATATTCAACTTACTGTTCGATAAATCCAAGAAACAGTCAATGACAGATTTCAGTTAGTGCAGCAACCACATTAAAGAAATTGTGAAAGCCAAATGATCCGGGACTCACTTGAAAGTCTTTACTCAAAAGTTCTTATCTGAAGCCTAAAATCATCTTCAAAAACTCGGTCCCAGAGTTCCTGATAAAAGTGGTTTGCTTCCTCTTTCTCTGCCAAAAACAACACTTATATAAAATTTATAAGTAGAAGCATGTGTTTGTCTTTGCCATTTACCTCATTCTGCATATCCAGGATATTTTCTTTCCCCCCTGTTGTGTCATATCTTCCAGATCAAGAGAAATCTTTAATATTTTTAGGACTCAGGTGTATTGCTCATGCCTTTTCTTCCAATCTATACTTGCCCATTTTTCTAATAATTGGTCGCATGGAATGTTCGTTAGAGTTTAGTTAGTGTCTCTTCAAGTCTTTGGTTGAAAGCAATAGCACTTAAGACTTACATACCGCTTTGCAGTGCTTTACATCCCTCTCTAAGCAGCCTATTGCCCCCAACAATGTGGGTCCCCATTTTACCAACTTGGAAGGACAGAAGGCTGAGTCAACTTTGAGCCATTCAAGATTGAACTGCTGGCAGTGGGCAGAATTAACTTGCAACACTGCATTCTAACAGGAAAGAAGGAAGGAAGGAAGGAAGGAAGGAAGGAAGGAAGGAAGGAAGGAAGGAAGGAAGGAAGGAAGGAAGGAAGGAAGGAAAAACACTTACACTTATATACCACTTTATAGTGCTTTACAACCCTCTCTAAGCAGTTTGCAGAGTCAGCATCTTGCTCCCAACAATCTGGCTCCTATTTTACTGACCTCAGAAGGATGATAGGCTGAGTCAACCTTCAGCCTAGTGAGATTTGAACTGCCAAATTGCAGGCAGCTGGCAGTCAACAGAAGTAGCCTGCAGTACTGCACTCTAACCACTGCGCCAGTGGGGCTCATATAGATTTTTCTATATAGATTTTTCTTAGCTTTACCTTCTTTTAGAAGGTCTCTAAATTCAGATTGGAAAATGCAATCTTTAAAACTGAATAGTTAGCCTATTGCCCCTCAACATTCTGGGTCCTCATTTTACCGATCTTGGAAGGAGGGAGGTTGAGTCAACCTTGAGCCAGTCAGGATCGAACTGCTGGCAGTGGGCAGAGTCAGCCTACAATACTGCATTCTAACCACAGGGAGGGAGGGAGGGGGGGAGGGAGGGAGGGAGGGAGGGAGGGAAGGAAGGAAGGAAGGAAGGAAGGAAGGAAGGAAGGAAGGAAGGAAGGAAGGAAGGAAGGAAGGAAGGGCAATAGCAATAGCACATTACTATTGAGGCTGAGTCAACCCTGAGCCTGATGAGATTCAAACTGCCAAATTGCAGGCAGCCAGCAGGCAGCAGAAATAGCCTGCAGTAATGCATTCTAACCATTGCACCACCACGGCTCTAGAGATGCATAGAGATCAGAAAATTATTGTCAGGCAAAAGAAACCAATAGTCAGGACAGACTTCAAAAGTGCTACCAGTGTATTCCATGCAACCTATACAAAAGAATCTGAACTACTAATGGTCAATGTGAATTGGTGCCAGATAAGAACCGACAGACTTCAAGGGGAGCTTGATTTAGGTCTCTCTGTAGGGACTTCCAGACTGATGATGTGTGGGTTGGGTTGAAATTCATGGTTGGAATATATTTTTACGCAACAATGCAGTAGTATTCAGCCAGTAGATGGCAGTGTTTACAAGTTTGGATCTATGGTATATACTCTATGCTCTTTTGTTCTAAGTACAGTTTCCTGTTTCCTGTTACAGTTAAACAGTTGAGCAGTAAAGCGCATGGTTACTGTGCTTTATTCACTCTGTGGTGCTATATATAACCAGAATTTCTAACAGCATTTGATCCCACCCTCAGGCTCAGCTTGGTTGTCTCCTATAGATGCAGCTCTAATCATAGCTTGGGAGTTAGACTTAAAATGACACCCAATTTCACAGATTAGCTTTCCACATAGGTAGTTCAGAGAGAAAGAGTTAAAGCCTTCTTTTGATCCCAAGTTTCATTTTCAGAATGTACACTCTGCATGAATTCTAAACAAAAAGGTAGCATCAGAAGCAAAGAAAAGCAGGCTTTTTAAAGCAACTTTCTTTCCCCAAAACAAAACACAGCCGAAAATGCCTTTCATTAATGTGTAAATCCCTCAGAATTGCCCAAAGATTTTCTTTTTAAGTAAGGCACTTAATGAACACAATTGCCAGTGGCAAGTTAAATATCAAATAATTCTTTAAAGTGCTAAGAGATGTTTATAAGTGTGGTAATTGATATCTAACTTGCTAAAGCACTCTTAATAAATGCAAAGGCATTCTTTAAACTTTCAAAGTATTAATTATAAAGGCGCATTTGCTATGCTTCACTGCAGAGGCAACTCCATAACTCCCTCTATTATGGATCTGGGTACTTGGCATAATAACTGAAAGGGACCAATTTCACTTTGTTATGAAATAGGGTGAGATACATACAGGTAGCCCTCGACTTACAACAGTTTCAGGCATAATATCCTCTTACCAGTGGTGGGTTTCAAAAATTTTTAGAACCTCTTCTGTAGGTGTGGCCTGCTTTGTGGGAGTGGCTTGCTGGCCATGTGACTGGGTGGGAGTGGCTTGGCAGTCATGCAACTGAGTGGGCGTGGCCAACTTGTAAAATATGGTGAAACTCACTTAACAATACTCTTGCTTAGCAACCAAAATGTTGGCTCAGACATTCTGGCATTTAGCAATAGCAATAGCAGTTAGACTTATATACTGCTTCATAGGGCTTTCAGCCCTCTCTAAGTGGTTTACAGAGTCAGCATATCGCCCCCACAATCTGGGTCCTCATTTTACCCACCTCGGAAGGATGGAAGGCTGAGTCAACCCTGAGCCGGTGAGATTTGAACCGCTGAACTGCAGATAACAGTCAGCTGAAGTGGCCTGCAGTACTGCACTCTACCCACTGCGCCACCTCGGCTCTAATTTGAAGCATGCAAGTCTTAAAGCTGTCAAGTTACAAGACCCTTGCACCCCTAACCCTTTAGAAAAAAAAACCCAAGGGTGTTCAAACTTGACAGCTTTAAGACTTGTGGACTTCAACTCCCAGAATTCCTCATCTCGCTCTTCATCTTGCTATGTGCGGAGGGGCAGGGGGAGGGAGCTGGAACCAGTTCTAAACGGCACTGTAGATTTGTGGAACCTCTTCTATAGAAGAGGTTAGAACTGGCAGGAACCCACCCTTGCCTCTTACCTAGATATATGTGGAACATCATCGTTGCAGAAATAATAAGGTCCCCCCCCCCAACATTCTTTCAAAAAGCATGAAGAGATGGTTTTGCCAGCAGGCCAGAGATCCCAGAGGACTACAGAGCCCACCAAGTGGTTGGTCCGATTGTTGCCATCAGGGGTATCATGATGCTTTGTCAACCATGAAAGAAAGGGAAGGGCTTTTGACGATACAGGTAGTCCCCACGTAGTGACTTCTTGTTCAGCAACCATTCAAAGTTACAGCAGTGCTTCACAAGAAGACTTATGGCCAGTCCTTGAAGTTGTGGCTGTTGTAGTGCCCCCACAGTCACAGGATCATGATTGGGGCACTTGGCAACCGGCACACAGTTGCAATGGTCACAGCTTCCCACAGTCACGTCATCCCCACTTGTGATCTTCACTGCCAGCTTCCAATAAGTCAAGTCAATGAGGAAACCAGCCACCCCCTGATGTTGTGCTTAATGACTGCACATGATTCCTTAACAACCACAACCTGAACTGTCATTGTACATGGAAGATCGCATTTAATTTCATTGCACAAGGTGCGATTTTGAGTTTGAAGTTTATTTATATGCCGCCCTTTTCCCTGGGGGGACTCAGGGCGGCTCACAACCCAAGGGGGAGGGGGAGACAAACTTTTAACATATAAGACAATACATAATTAAAAAACACAACATTCATACCATTCGGGCAGGTTACAGTCTTAGCCCCAGGCCTGATGGGATAGCCAGATTCTGAGGGCTGTGCGGAAGGTCTGGAGGGTGGTGAGGGTACGAATCTCCACGGGGAGATCGTTCCATAGGGTCGGAGCTGCCACCGAGAAGGCTCTCCTCCACGTAGTTGCCAGTCGGCATTGACCGGCAGATGGAACTCGGAGGAGGCCTAATCAATGAGATCTAATAGGTCGCATGGAGGTAATTGGCAGTAGGCGGTCTCTCAAGTGACAGTGAAGTAAACTAGTTAACTAACTACCTTCGCTTCCGGTTTGAAACATGCTTCTGTGCATGCGTAGAACATTTTGCGTATGCGTAGAGCATCCACAATGATGCCTGGGCGTGTGGGTGGAGCCTTCCGCTGCCACTGCTACCAGTTTGCCCAAAACGGGGCGAACCAGCAGAATACAACCTCTAAACAGTTTGCTGAATGACTATTTGAAGCTGTAATGGCCATGAGAAAAGTTGATCATTCCTTGCCTTTTTCTTCTTCATTTTACTTAAATGCATCCTTTCTTTGTTTTTATTATCCACCTGGCTATATTAATGGGGATTATTGAAAACTTAATGGTGAAAAAGGAATACACACAAATGAAACCCTCCCTAGCCTTTGTCACAGACTCAACTCTGGTCTGGAAAAAAAAAAAACCCACCAGCCCTTCCTATTCCACATTCTCCTTCCCTGAACCCGAAAGAGGTAATTGCATGACAATTAGATTAATATCTCTTACATACTTATTAAACTCAATAAGTGGCCCTGTGCAAACAATTGATATTTAATTAACATTATCATCCTACTAAGTTTTAATTAAAAGTTCATTTAAACACACCTCCCATGTTATCACTCACACTAATGCAAGTTTGTTTTATTTTCCTCTGCCACAAATGTGTTTTGTGTTGTGCCATTTGTCAGTTCAAGCGGCACCCGCCACTTCGAGGCATTTTCCCAGGCACCCATTGGCTCGAGTAACAGGCAGAGAAAAATCTTCGGCGTCTTTCTTTCAGCAGGCCTCCCTCACTTGATTCGGATGAAAAGGAAGTTGCTTTGAAATGGTCCTTCAAAGGGGAAGGGAATCCTGGAGATATTCTCGTGGTTGAAGTGGAATGTTCTTGCACTCTTGGCAATGTCAGGGTCAAGATAGATATGATTTTCTTTTTCTTCCAAGCAATTCTTCCCACAAGAGCAGCGTCGAGCTAGTTGGTGGTGACGGGGATTAAGCAACAGGCTTGTTGCCCAAGCCTGACCTTGTGGGCTGAGAGAAAAGGACTAGGTCAAAGTCACCCACCTGGCTTTCATGCCTAAGGCAGGACTAGAATCCACCATCTCCTGGTTATTGACCAAAAATCACCCAACCAGCTTTCATGCCAAAGGTGGGACCAGAATTTATTGTCTCCTGGTTTCTAGCCTAGAATCTTGATCACAAGACCAAACTGGCTGTCTTGCCAAGGGATATATATATATCTGTGTAAGGATATCCTGTCTTTCATTATATGATTGACCCTCAACCAGCCTTCCTGGTTGTCATTCAATCCCAAAGGAAGATCTCCAGAACTTTTCCAGTAACATCAGTGCTGAATCATAGATTTTGGAAGCAGCCATTAAACCTGTCTTTTAGTTCTTTCCGATTTCTAATTTGACCCATATATTAAACCCCCTTTGCAGGAATTAATTATAAAAGTATATCCTGGTGGAGCAAAAGAAATCTGATATTTTTGTAAACACCAATTTCTAATCAATTGCTTGATCTTTGTTTAATCTTCTAGATCAGTGGTTCTCAAGGACTCCTTGGAGGCTCAATGTCATCACAATGGGTCCACAAAGACTTGATGAAGTTCTAGTGCTTTAAATCTTGAGTTACGTCTTGGTGGTCCATGGCCACAAAAGATATTTAAAGATGGTCCATGGTGAAGAAAAAGTTGAGAACCACTGTTCTAGATTGTGCCTCGATTTCAACTCCGACACGTTCCTCAGCTAAGATCCCGGATGTGTTATTGGACTTATATCCTTAGAGAGCTGAGGTGGCACAGTGATCAGAGTGCAGTACTGCAGGCTACTTTAGCTGACTGCTAGCTGCAGTTCAGCAGTTCAAATCTCACTGGCTCAAGGTGGACTCAACCTTCCATCAGAGGTGGGTTGCTCTCGGTTTCAGCTGAACCGGTAGTGGAATTCAGGTCTGGGTTGCAGAATCGGCAGCGAACCAGCCCTGCCAAGCCCCTAAACCAGTTCCCTCCCTACCGCTGGACTGCCGCCATTTTGGTTTTTAGTGACTGCGCATGCGTAGTTCACTGTGAACTGTTCTGTGCATGCACAAAGAAACATTTACATTGAACAGCGCATGTCTGGGGCACATGCAGGTTGCAAACCGGTAGTAAAACCAGCAGCAACCCACCCCTGTCTTCCATCCTTCCAAGGTGAGTCAAATGAGGACCCAGATTGTTGGGGGCAATATGACGACTCTGTAAACCGCTTAGAGAGGGTTGTCAAAGCACTACGAAGCGGTATATAAGTCTAAGTGCTATTGCTATGGCTATCCTACAGCCAAACACTTCTGAGACTATTCCAATGGCAAAAACTATACTGATGTATTTCAGAGAAATAAAAAGTTAATTAGTTAAAAGAGTAAAAAGAGAAATAAAAAGTTGGAGACTTTTCCCACTAACCTGATATTCTAAATAGCTCATAGCAGTACAATGTATATTTTAATATACATCAATACACACTTAGGCACAGAGAGAGAAACACACAAATGGCAGGCTTTTTATAGTATTAAATAACAGTAGCTTCTTCCTTTTAATTGCAGATAGGATGTAGCCCAATAGGCAGAAGGCTAATTTGTTTATATTAGCAGAATGGGTCAACTGCTTCAAACACAGACTGCTGAACTCTGGTAGATTGCATTACCCCATTTAAATAAATAGGGGTGATTTGTCAATGTCATCTTAGCTTCAATATTTTACTTTTCACTTCCAAGAAATGGTACTGCCAATTAAATGACCTCTCCTTTCTTCCCTTTCCCCTATCCCACCTCCTTGGGTCTCCTTAGGAATGGCAAACAATTCTCGAACGTATTTTAGCCTTATTCCAAAGGAAAAGGCAAATGTATTTCAGTTCTGATGCCCTGCCAATAATAATCCAGCTGGATTGAATCCAGTTCAGTTCAATCCACTGAAACACAGCTTTATAAGATGCTGAGTTGTGCATGGTTAGCATCTAGCCATATCATGCTACTGCACTGACAACAGCTCTCCAGGTTTTTAGGTAGATGTCTTCCTGGCATTTTTAGAAGTACTTGGAGTGCATCTTAAAACAAAATCCTACAGCTATAAATCATTCCCTATTTATGATTTCAAAATAGCCAGGATACGTGGTATCGGGAACATTAAAAATCACAGATGATATAGTGAGATGGACCAAGCTGGCATCCTGCCTCAAAAAGTTGGAGCTATCATAGTTTTCCATATGATCACTAGAGGTCAGCAAAGAGTTATCCTTGTCTCTTTCCTGCCATCTAGTGGTCATCTGGCTGGTTCAAAGGTGGTATTTAAAATGGGCCATCTTAAAAATCTTTGACAGATTTGATTGTCTCACATTTAGTACCTTTATGGCAACACTAAAACGACACATAGTAGAAAGTGTCTGATGGAAGATCAGAATGGGGAGGGGGACAATTGAAAAGACAGATTAAAAAAACCAATGGGAAAGACATTTGGACTCCCAGTGGATGATCATTTGACTATGAGCCAGCCATGTGCAGCAGCAGCCAAAAAAGCTAATACAATCGTGTATTGTATAAACAGAGGCATAGAATCAAGCTCACATGAAGTATTAGTGCCTCTTTACAAAAATCTAGTAAAACCATGCCTAGAATACCACAACCAATTTTGGTCCCCATGCTACAAAAAAGATGTTGAGACTTTCAGAGAAGAGCAACTAAGATGATCAAAAGCCTAGAGATTAAACCATTTGAAGAATGGCTGCAAGACTTGGGTTTGGTTAGTTTAAAGAAAAGAAGAATTAGGGGTGACATGATAGCAGTATTCCAATATTTGAGGGGCTACCACAAAGAAGAAGGGATCGAATTATTCTCCAAAGCACCAGAGGGTAGAACAAGAAACAATGGTTGGAAACTGATCAAAGAGAGAAGCAACCTGAAATTAAAGACAAACTTCCTAATAGTGAGGACAATTAACCAGTGGAAAAGCTTGCCTCCAGAAATTGTAGGTGCATCATCATTGGAGGTTTTGAAGAAGAGACTGGACAGCTACTTATCTGAAATATTATAGGTTCTCCTGCTTGAGCAGAGGGCTGGATTAGAAGACCTCCAAGGTCTCCTCTAGCTTTATTCTACTCTATTCTATATCACCACAATACAACTGGATGTATGCTAAATTCTACTGATGATCGTTAAATTCTACATGGTTACACGCAACACAACACATTTAAACCTACCTGCCTCTCATTTTTCAACATCCTGGGAGAACAGAAATGCTGTTTGGCTTTTGAAATCTATGCCTATGCGTACAATATATATATACGGTATTTGAAATCCGTAATTTTCTTTTTTTGAAAGAGTGAAAATTGTCTCCTTTTCTCCCCATGATTATAGAAATTGAAATAAAACAAGCTGCTTATTTATTTCTCGTGGCTGTCTTATTTATTTGAATGCTCAGCTTTGTTTTGATTGCTCCATGATGGCTGTTGCTATTTTTTTTTTCTGACACATGAATTATTTTAATTTGATTTCATTGTAAACTGTCCCGGGAGTCATCATGTCTGAAAAAACACTCTATAAATATAGTAAAGTAAGTGGCAGCGTAATCCAATCCAGTATAATTGTTATTTGCTTAAAACCAAAGGTCACTGCAGGTTGCACAACAGTTAAATAATCAAGTTAAATTAATTCCGTGGCAAATTAGATCCCTATACATTATTCTGTCTGATTTTAACCATAGCTTCACAAAGAACAATGTTTCTCTATACCAGTAGTGTCAAACTCAAGTCGCGCACGGGTTGGACCCAGTGCCTCTGCCAGCAAAAATGGAGCTTAGGAGGGCACATACAGCCCCACCCCCTGGCTCCATTTTCAGCTGCGACAGCCTCCTGCAGTCCTCTGCCAGTGAAAATGAAGCTCACTTTTGCTGGCAAAGGGCTGCAGGAGGCTGTCGCAGCTGAAAACGGGGCACACACACACACCGAACTCCGTTTTCACTGTCAGAGGGGTAGCAAAACAAACTAAAAACAAAACAAAAGGAGAAGTGTTTCCCCTTTTGTATTTGAGCGTGCAAGAAGGGACAGGAAAGGAGAAAGGGAAAGAGGAAAGACAAAAAAAGAAAGGGAGATGGGAAGAGAGCAAGGAAGAAGGAAAGAGGGGAAGAAAGAAGAAAGGGGAAGGAAAGAGGAAGGAAAAATAAGGAAGGGGGGAGGGAGAGAGGGAGAGAGGGAGGGAGGGAGAGAAGAAAGGAGGTTATAATGAGAGTCTCAGGAAAGTCCTGCCTTAGCACTTGGCCACCACAGGTACCCCCAACATGAGTGACATCGAGCTGACTATGCCCACCTTGCCCCACCCCCAAGATCAAATACAACCCTGATGTGGCCCTCAATGAAATTGAGTTTGACGGTTCCACCACAAAACCGCGCTCGACTAAACCGCGTCCGACTAAACCGCATTGCTGACGTCATCAACAGGGCGACAACAGCACAGAGACAGAAGCACGCTGTAAACCCTAAACCTAAAATTAACCCCTAACCCCCCTAAACCTAATCCTAAACCTAACCCTAAACCTAACCTTTAACCTAACCCTAAACCTAACCCTAACCCTAACCCTAACCCTTAACCTAACCCTAAAGCTAACCCTAAAGCTAACCCTTACCTTAAGTTGAATCGGCTTGCTTTCAAAGCGCTATTTAAAGTGCCCTTCTTTCTCCGCACTGGCTGTTGTCGCCCTGTTGATGATGTCAGACGCGGTTTAATCGGGCGCGGTTTAGTCGAGCGCGGTTTTGACGGGTCACGGAGTTTGACACCCTTGCTCTACAGTCCAAAGGATATTTATTCACTCCAACACTGATTAAAAACTAGAAGGATTTTTCTGTCGAAGTCCAGTAAGAACAGCATGCAGATAATCTTGTCAGATGCTTAGGTTGATCCCAAGAAATTTTAAAGAATCTGCTATAGAAAGAAGTAACCAGGTCTGAATATCTAGCTTGGTGAAAAGATTTGTTTTTTGTTTTTTAAAGAAAAATTAATGTTGGCAAATTCTGATGAGAGATGTGAAGTTTCGTATGCCTTTATTCATAATCCTCTCATCCAACTGACAGCCCAAATTTGGAAGGTAAGGACAGTTAGAGGAGACAGTTGCAAATTATCTTGAAATTCGAAGGCTAGTCTGAGAAAGTGAAAATATATCCCAGGAAGAGGCAATGGCAAATTATATCAGCCTTGTTCTTGGGGAAAGACGAAGTCATTAGGTGTTGAATTTTAATTTGAAGATTTCCCTTTTTGTTTCAATGTGCCAAGGATTGGAACTATAGTTTTCATTAACCTACCTTCCTTCCTTCCTTCCTTCCTTCCTTCCTTCCTTCCTTCCTTCCTTCCTTCCTTCCTTCCTTCTTTCCTCCCTTCCCTTCCCTTCCTTCCTTCCCCTTACCTCCCTCCCTTTATTTTCCTTCCTTTCTTTCCCCAACCTCCCTTCTTTCCTTCATTCCTTCCTTCCTCCATCCCGCCTTTCATTCATTCCTCCCTCCCTCCCTCTCTTCCCTCCCCTCCCTCCCCTCCCTCCCTCCTATCCTTCCTTTCTTTCCTTCCTTTCTCACACCTTCCCTCCATCCTTGTTTTCCTTACTCTCCTTCCTTTCCTCCCTCATTCTCTTCTTCCTTCTTTCTTTTCCTTCCTCTCTCATGCCTTCTCTACCTCCTTCTTTCCCTCACTCCCTCCTTTCTTTCTTTCCTTCCCTTCCTTCCCTTGCTTTCCTAGGGACATATCCTAAAAATAATAAAAATATGAATCTGAAAGCATAGACTTTTGTTGTGGCCTGCCAGCAGCCAATGGAGCTGGTGGCTGACTCAGACAGCAAGGAGGTTGGGGCCGGGGGGGGGGGGAGGGACATGGAGTCTGAGGAAGGCTCTGATGAGTGCTCTACATCAGAGGCAGTGACGGGGCCAGGGCCATCCGACAGTTATCAGCTGCCTTCAGAGTCAGATATAAGTGGGGCAGAAGAACAGCTGGAGCCTGTTCCCGATGTGCACATGCGCAGAACAGCTAAGGAACAAGGATCGACCCGGGAGTAAAGCCACAAGTGGACAATGAATGGCCCCTCCCATCAGGAATAAAGAGGAGCAAAAGGGGAGTGGAGTTTGCAGGAGATAACTGGTTCAATTCATTAGGGTGAAGATCTGTTCCTGACTTCTTGCCAAGTAATTGCTGCTACAGCATGGTGTTTGGAAGATATCGGCCTGGCAGTTCTCCAAGCCTGATAAAGGTCTGTAGTTGTGACATTTCTTGAAAGACTGTTGGCTGGGACTTTGCTGGAGAGGAATTCACTTTAACCAAAATAAAAGAGGTTTAATGAGGACGAGGAGTCTGCTTCATGATCTTGGGAGGCCTTGGTCAGAACAACCTTGTGTGATCCAGAAACTTCACCACCTTTCTATCACTCTCTTTGCAGTGACAAAATAAAATTGTAAATGACAGCCAAAGCTGCAGTCCTTCAAGGCCAGAATTGAAAAAAAGGTGGTCCCGGGCAGTGGTGGGTTTCAAAAATTGTTCGAACCTACTCTGTGGGTGTGGCCTCCTTTGTGGGAGTGGCTTGCCACCCATGTGACCGGGTGGGAGTGGCTTGCTGCCCATGTGACCGGATATGAAGATGCCGATGACACTTGTCAGAACCACCTTAAATTACCTCACACACAGCACTGGCATGCATGAGAATATGATGTAAACTTGTTTTTTAAAAGGCATTTTTGGTTTGCGTTAAAACAACTTCAACACATGCAATGTTCTGATTGCACCACAAACGCAGTAGTCATCCTTACCTTTCACAGAGGCACTGAGTTTTATAAATATGAGCATGATAGTGTAGAATAATCATATCCAATGACCAGTGGTGGGTTTCAAAAAATTTTGGAACCTCTTCTGTAGGTGTGGCCTGCTTTCCGGGTCCACTGGTGGAACCTCTTCTAACCGGTTCGGTAGATTTGACGAACCGGTTCTACCGAATACGTGCAAACTGGTAGGAACCCACCTCTGGTCCCGGGACTCCTTCTCTTTACATGCAACTTTCTCAAGAAGGGCCACCAAAGCGTCTCTCCTGCAAATGTTTACTCTCTTTCTTGATTAGGTAGGGAAGTCTTTTTGATGTGCCTCTTACAATCAGTCAAGCCTGATTCCAAACAGCTAAAAGGAAGGTGATTCAGGGGCCCTTTCATGGAAAAAAAAAACCTTTAGTGTGTATCACAGATTTTTTTTTGCTTGGACTGTCTTAGACTGCTTCTCCAGACAGGCTTGGCCATAGCGATGGGGAGGGGTTGAAGTGGAGAGAGATCTATTCACTGTGTATAAAACCTTTTGCTCTTTGACATCAACTTCTTTCAACGGAAAACAAAATCTCTCTCCAACCCCCCCCCCCCAATGTTTTCCCCACCCTTCTCTGATTGAAGCAAACTTAAACCATATTCCATTTCACAAAAAAAAGTGAAATGTGCTGAACATGTGGCTTCGGAAGAAACATTGGAGAGGAGGGAGAAGGAGGAAGAGAGAGAGGGGGGAGGAACCAAAGCATCTGGGGTGACTTCTTGGACAAGAAGATTCTTTCTAAGTTAAATCTCCAGAGAAGGACCATTAGACCCAAAGCTGAGGAGCACAGGAAGAAGGGTGAAGCGGTATTAGATCAAGCCCCAGCCAAGTAGAATCTGGGAGTTGTGGGACAACTGATATTCAATCTGGACTTTTTGAAATCTCCCATTGAGTGTCCCGTTCAGGAATTCGGATCAGGATGCTTGTTTAGTGGATAAAAGTGTAACTTTAGAAATTGGCAGGAACTCTGCGTGCTTGGCCACCTGTATGCTCAGCCAGATATGTAAAAAGGCTCAGACTGTTATTATTATGCTTCTTTCTTTTCTTTTCTTTTTTGCTTTTTGCTTTGGAAGCGCGTTCTCTTTCATTTCCTTAAACTTCCAGGTTCAAAAGAAACATTTATGTAAAGCGTACTCAAGACCAACTCTGAGACGCGTTGACTCAGCTAGCTGATCAAAACCCCTTCTTTGTTTTCCTTTTGCTAAAATAACATTTCTGAGGGTGTTTTGTCCCCCTTTTCTTCTTTTGGCTGAGAAAACAAAGCTGGTGGAAAGGGATGGAGAAATTTTATTTTATTTTATTTCATTTGAAGAAAGGGAAGGCTAAGATACCCTGGAATCAAGGGAAGTCACTGAGGGGAAAAAAATTGATAGAAAGGAAATGATTAAGGAGAAATCACAGAAAGTGGCCCAAGAGAATTATGAACCGGTTCAACTAACAACTATTTTAACCATGTTTGCAAAATTAGATCCAACTCGACTTATGACCCCAACAACCTACAATGAAAATTGTACCACACCCACAAGGCCCAACCTATTTATCAAAGCATCTGAAGGCAGAACAAGAAGCAATAAATAGAAAGTAACCAAGGAGAGGATCAACCTAGAACTAAAGAGAAATTTCCTGAGGATGAGAACAACTAATCAGTGAAATGATTTGCCTCCAGAAGTTATGGGTGCTGCAACGCTGGAGATTTTTAAGAACAGATTGGATAACTATTTGTCTGAAATGGGTTTTGGAAGGGAAGGGGAGGAAAGGAAAGGAAAGGAAGGAAAGTATGGGGAAGGAAAGAAAATTAAGGAAGGGGAAAGAGAAGAAAGAAAAGTGAAGGGACAGAAAGGAAATTTGAAGAGAGAAAAGTGAGGGGAAGGAAAGAAAATTAGGGAAGGGGAAGGGAAGGAAGAAAAGTGAGGGGACAGAAAGGAAATTTGAAGGAAGAAAAGTGAGGGGAAGGAAAGAAATTAGGGAAGAGGAAGGGAAGGAAGAAAAGTGAGGGGACAGAAAGGGAATTTGAAGGAAGAAAAGTGAGGGGAAGGAAAGAAATTAGGGAAGGGGAAGGGAAGGAAGAAAAGTGAGGGGACAGAAAGGAAATTTGAAGGAAGAAAAGTGAGGGGAAGGAAAGAAATTAGGGAACGGGAAGGGAAGGAAGAAAAGTGAAGGGACAGAAAGGGAATTTGAAGGAAGAAAAGTGAGGGGAAGGAAAGAAATTAGGGAAGGGAAGAGGAAGGGAAGGTGATCAGGACAACTTTGGTGGCTACAAGGACTAAAATGTTCAGAGCTAGCCCTACAGATAACACTTGCTAAGAAAGTCTCATGTGAACATGCATAGGAAAAAGGACTCACAACCATTGCATTTGAAAATAAGTAGCAACACAATTAAGGTGGTGATAAAACAGTGGTCCATTTAGCAACAGAGACATGATTGACTTTATTGTCTGCTTTAATAGAGGACTATTGTTGTCCAATATTTTGAACAGAATCGTCTAACTAAGAAGTTACATTTGCAGTTTCCTTAATTTCTGGAGCTTCTGTACCAAATTCCCCTAAAATACAGAACAGAGCTATTGACTGGAATCTCCCCAGGCTTTTACTTAAATGCAAATTGCCTCAGTCTTTGTCTTTGTACATGGTCCTTATGAGACTCTAAACTCTACATTGCTCCAACGTAAGCTCTTTTTTTTAAAAAATAACTTTTATTTATGCGTTTCATTTCTACTCTGCCCCAATCCAAATTAAAAAATAAAAAAGAAACTGCATTTATTGGACGGTCATTTTTCACAACCTGATCTGGATTTTCCGTTGAGTTGCCTCCACGTTCTTCAGCATCACCATCTAATGCCACGAAGAAGCTGCTTTAGCTGACCTTGCAAATGAATTCCTATAAAAATTCATGCCGTTTTTTTTTAAAGAATACATCCTTAGGCTCTTTGGCTCAGTCCAGTTCCCAGAAGGTTTGCACCTGGCTTTTATCAGATTTTTCTTTTTAAAGTTGAAGCATTTTCTAAAAGTGCCTTCACTGAGAGCCTTGTAAGGGAGTGTTGGTGAACCTTTTCGGCACCAAGTGCCAAAACGGGAGCATGCCTGTGCGTGCATGTGCGTGCCGGAAACTGAAAGAGCATGTGCAGTGGCTCCCTGGTCTTCCAGTTTCTGGTGTGCATGCACATGCAAAGACCAGCCGGCTGATGCACATGTGTGTGCTGGAAACAAGAAGAGCAGTGCACAAGCATGCACCGGGAAGATGATCTTCCAGTTTCTGGTGTCTGCACCGGCCATCTAGGCTTCCAGTTCCTGGCACACATGTGTGCACAAAGACTAGCTGGCCAATGCGCCGGAACATGGAAGAGTAACAGGCGACAGCTCACATGCCTGGAGAGATGGTTCTGTATGACACTTCCAGCACGCGTGCCATAAGTTTGCTATCACGCTTCTAAGCAGTGTTGGCTGCACCTTGCAGTGGTCTTAAGAGCCTATTCTATTTTCTCTATGCTGTTTTGTATTGCCTGACATGTTGTGGGTGATAAACATGACCCACAAAAAGATGTTGAGACCCAAGAACGAGTGCAGAGGAGATCCAACAAAGATGATAAGAGATTTAGAAGCTAAACCATATGATGAATGACTGAAGGAACTAGATGTGTCTAGTTTAGCAAAAAGAAGGACTAGGAGGGATAGAACTATCTTCCAGTTCTTTAGGGGCTGTCACAGAGAAGAAAGGGCCAACCTATCCCCCAAAGCAACTGATGACAGAAGAAGAAATAATAGATGGAAGTTCATTAAAGAGAAATTCAATCTAGAATGAAGGAAAATTTTCCTGACAATGAGAATGATTAATCAGTGGAAGAACTTGCCTTCAGAGGTTGTGGGTGCTCCATCACTAGAGGTTTTCAAATAGGGACTGGACAGCCCAGAATGGTATAGGAAGTCCTACAATGGCCAAGGGTTACACTAGAAGATCTCCAAGGTCTCCTATTATTCAATGTTCTGGTGGGTTGGATAGATATAACTGGGAAAAGATGGTCATTCAAATAAACCACATAACCAGGATCCTCTTTTAAAACAGACACGCTTTGGAAAAAGACACGGCTGGTTTAATGAGGGGCTTTGTGCATCTACAGACCCTTCACATCCTGGACATAAATTGTTTCAACTTCTACCCTCAAAACGACGCTATAGGGCACTGCAGAACAACTAGACACACGAACAGTTTTTCCCCGTATGCCATCACTCTGCTAAACCAATAATTCCCTCAACACTGTCCATAATTTACTAAGAATGTATTACTATTCTTCTTCTCTTCCTTCCTAGTATCTATCTCTCAACACTTATTATTATACCCAAGTTGCTTGTATCTTTCAATTTATATTGTTTTTATTTATTTCCTAGTATGATTTGATAGCTTGTTAGTAATGTATGACTATCACTAAGTGTTGTATCTTTTTATTCTTGATGAATGTATTTTATTCTCTTATGTACACTGAGAGCATATGCACCGAAGACAAATTCCTTGTGTGTCCAATCACAATTGGCCAATAAAGAATTCTATTCTATTCTATTCTATTCTATTCTATTCTATTCCTTCTTCTATTCTATTCTATTATTTCTATGCATTGCAAAGCCCTACAACTTCCTGAGTTGTCAAGAGCCTGTATGATGGGCGGGTCAAGCTTCAAGAGATTCAAAAATGCAGTTCCGACAGTCCAGAATTGGCTCCGATCTTGTTCCCTCCTTTGGATGGATGCAGTCAAGGCTAGGAATGAGTTTACAATAGTGATTTTTCTAGAGCGCTTTTCAAATTCATTTTTATGCAGCAGATATGACAATGCAAGCCATGTTGGCATACAAATTAGGCCACCTACCGCTCACGACTCATCTAAGCATCAGCTGCTCTCCATATTGTGGGGATAACTATTTGGAAAGGGCTCTCTAGAAACAAAAGAGGGAAATAAACACAATCTTTATTTTCAAATCAGAGATTTGAATTCCTGCCCAATAGAAGCCCTTAAAAAAAAAAAAAACCTTCCATGCAGGGATTGAGAAATTCTACACTGATTGTTAAACCACTTCCTAATGCTGATTTTCAGCCCTATCTTTTTTAATTTTGTTTATTTCAATAAACTTCATTGCAAGAAGTATCAGCATTTGGGAATTGAGATAGTTGTGGTAAATGTCACCTTGTCATAACAATAAGAGAAAAGCTATTTTGGATTATTATTATTTTTTGAAAACCTGCAGCGAAAAGTTAAGAAACAAAGCTAGGGAATCTTTTGGAGGGTAATCGGTTTAATTTATAGGTAGTCCTTTACTTGTTGTTGTTGTTAGTTGCAAAGTTGTTTCTGACCTATTGTGGCCCCAGGGACAACGTTCCTCCAGGCCTCCCTGTCCTCTGGAGTCCATTTAAGCTCATGCCTACTGCTTCTGTGACTCTATCCAGCCACCTCCTTCTTTGTTGTTCCCTTCTTCTTTTGCCTTCAATCGTTCCCAGCATTAGGCTCTTCTCCAGTGAGTCCTTCCTTCTCATTAGGTGGCCAAAGTATTGGTGTTTCCTCTTCAGGATCTGGTCTTCTAAAGAGCAGTCAGGGTTGATCTTCTCTAGGATTGACTGGTTGGATGGCCTTGCAGTCCAAGGGACTCGTAGGAGTCTTCTCCAGCACCATAATACAAAGGCCACCATTCTTTGGCACTCAGCCTTCCTTATGGTCCAACTTTCACAGCCATCCATTGCAACTGGGAAAACCATAGCCTTGACTATACACACTTAAAAACAAAAAATTATTTATTTATTTTCAAAACAAACATCCTCCTTCTTTACATATTGTAGAAAGTGTATCAGCTGGTTACAAAAGGCTTTTGTGCATCTCTTCCACCGTCATCAAATATAATTCATATTAATTCAAATATCTTAACTCAAATATTTACTATATTAGCTTCATCATACCTCCACTTTTATTTGGCTGTAGTTATTTAAACATCCTTCATCCTTAAATATACCAAGATTCAATACATAACCACATGCTGGCATTTCATTTACCTATTTGTAAAATCCCCCATTAACATTAAATCCTCATATCCTGTTTTAGCTAAACATCCATAACTTTTAAGTTATGAGCTTTTAAGAAAAAATACAACTGCGTATAAACATGGCAATAGCAATAGCAGTTAGACTTATATACCGCTTCATAGAGCTTTCAGCCCTCTCTAAGCAGTTTACAGATTCAGCATATCGCCCCCACAGTCTGGGTCCTCATTTCATCCACCTTGGAAGGATGGAAGGCTGAGTCAACCTTCAGCCGGTGAGATTAGAACCGCTGAACTGCAGATAACAGTCAGCTGAAGTGGCCTGCAGTACTGCACCCTAACCACTGCGCCACCTCGGCACATGGCGTGAAGAGATAGAGGTAGATTTATACCCTGTGTTGGGCTTTGAATTTGAGCTTGTATTCTGATTGGTTGTCAGGGGCCATGCAGGGGCAAATAGGTAGGCTGTCCTGAGTCCCAAGCTTGATTGACTCTTGCTGGGTGATGGCATAATTATTATTTTTAATTTTTTTAAAAAAATATTTTACACTTATATAAATTAACAAAAACATACACAACACTTACAAATAACATCAAAAGTGCATGTTCCTTCTTACAACAGATATCTATCGGTACATCTTTATAAACACTATTTCCCTCTCAATACATCTCTAAGTAATTTTACTGTCAGGCCTGCAGTCATATTCCTTTTAGGATCTTTGGCCTGCCACACACTCTCTTATTTCATTATGCTGTTTCTTTAGCGTAATAGTTGGGAGGGGGGAATAGAAAGGAGTAGAATGGTGGAATGTGTTGTTGTCATTCCTTTCTAGAAGCCCAAGGTCATCTTTTGTCTCCTCAACTCTGCACCTGACCGGAAGCAGCTGGGTGGAGATGCCAGCATGGAAGATGAAGATTGGACCATGTGATGGATTTGTGCGTGACCTGACAAATGCACGCACATCAAAAGCGCGCCGACAAAACTGTGATTAGGGTTAAGGTAAGGGTTAGGGTTGGGGTTAGGTTCAGGGTTAGGGTTATGGTTAGGGTTAGGGTTAGGGTTAGATTTAGGATTATTACGTTCTTTTCGCATTGTTTGTTTAAGGCGCGCTTTTGTCGACGTGCTGTTGTGGGCGTGATTTCAACGCCGTGGCTTTCTCACCGTGGTTTTGTTGGCGCGCTTTTGTCAGTGAACCGGATTTGTGGGTGTGGGGACAAGATCATGAACTTTCAACTGGGTGGGAATCGGATGTAACATCCAGAATTGGGATTCCACAGATGTGCTAAGATGTCTGATTTATTAAATTGGAATTTTAAGGATCAATTTGCCTTGGACTCTGATTTAATTCTACATGATACTTGGAACGCTGACATTTACACTTATAATCCTATTATTCCTTACTCTTTTGCTTATCAGTCTATGTTTGGTTATTTGTATCAGACAGCCTTTGTTGTTCTTCTACTAATATATAACTTTTCCTACTTTTATACATCCTACTTTTCCCACATTCTTATCTACACACATCCCACTAATTCCTACTTCTTCTATAATACAAACTACCGTACATTTTCCGAGGTCTTATTCCCTATTTCTATCATCTAGTCACATACCATTTTTCCCAAATTAAATAGTACTTTGTTTCCTCCTTTCCTTGAATTTCCTTGGTCAATTTATCCAGGGTGATGATGTAATTAAAGGGCTTTGGGATTCCTATTAGGGCTCTGCCTGAAGGAGGCAGATCTTTGTTATGTAGAATAGACTGGCTCAGGCCTTAATGGCCCATTGACAAAGCAGGTGGGGGCTGAGATTCTGCCTCCCTTTTAGGGGAAATATTCTGCCCTTTTAATATTTCCTAAAATATTTCATTTTTCTAAGGCATGGGTGGATGATAACTTTCTACAATAGACAGAGGCACAATATTAGATGCAGTATCTTAGAATGCAGTCAGATGAAAATTAAAATGAGCAAACTCATATTTTCTTTTTTAATTAATGAATTATCAGCTAACGCAACGCTACGCATGTAACTTAGTTATTCTAAGGGTCCATTTTCCTAAGTTCACACAATATCCTAAATACCAAGGAAACAACTGGGCTGCTTTCACACAAATGCTAAGCCACCATCACTCCCCCCCCCCAAAAAACCCCATGGTGTTCAAAATAATCAAGCTTATTCATTGCGCCAATGAAACCATTATGTTTTTAATTAACCATTTTAAAGTATTGTCTGTTAAAATACACTTTGAGCTAATCTTTAACAGGATTGTTATGAGACTTAAACAACATGCGTGGGGAGAGAACTAATTTTATTTGTTCTAATTTCCTGGATGAAAGGCATAAGATAAATCTAAACAAAAACTTTCCTAGATGTTGCAGCTATAGACTAATGAGGTTATTATCCTGGGAGGGAAATGTCTTTGCCTATATAATACAGCAATTACCATGGAGATAGCTATTATCATTTCAAAATCCTCTTTTTCTTATGAAAACTCGGTATTCGGGGGCCTCCGGAAGAGCAGGTCAAACATGGCAAGATGGCAGCTGTGACCAAATAATCCAAGCCCCTCCCCTTTTTACACCTGTGGCAATACGTGTAGGAAGGGGGCAGGACTTTGGATGGCTGCTCTCGTTTGCCATCTTGATATTTGTAGATATTTGTATGTCTAGTTTAATGAAAAGAAGGACTAGAGGAGACAGGATAGCAGTGTTCCAATATCTCAGGGGTTTCCACAAAGAAGAGGGAGTCAAGCTATTCTCAAAGGGCACCTGAGGGCAGGACAAGAAGCAATGGGTGGAAACTAATTAAGGAGAGAAACAACTTAGAACAATGGAGAAGTATCCTGACAGAACAATTAATCAGCGGAACAACTTGCCTCCAGAAGGTGTGAATGCTCCAACACTGGAAGTTTTTAAGAAGAGATTGGATAATCATTTGTCTGAAGTGGTGTAGGGTTTTCTGTCTAAGCAGGGGGTTGGACTAGAAGAGCTCCAAGGTCCCTTCCAACTCTGTTATTCTATTCTATTCTATTCACTATTCATTATTCACTATTCACTATTCCCATTCCCTATTCTTTTCTATTCTATTCACTATTCCCAATTCCCAATTCCCTATTCCCTATTCTCATTCCCTATACTTTTCTATTCTATTCCCTATTCCCAATTCCCTATTCCCAATTCCCAATTCCCTATTCCCTATTCCCTATTCCCATTCCCTATTCTTTTCTATTCCCAATTCCCAATTCCCAATTCCCAATTCCCAATTCCCAATTCCCAATTCCCATTCTACTCTACTCTACTCTACTCTACTCTACTCTACTCTACTCTACTCTACTCTACTCTACTCTACTCTACTCTACTCTACTCTACTCTACTGAATTCTATTCTATTCAGTCCTCCATAGACATTTTGACACTAAAGATATCGCTTTGTCCTGCAAGGTTATAATTAGGGCATTAGCAATTTTAGAACAGAACATGGAATGGAATCATAGGGTTGGGAAGGTACCTTGAAGGTCTTCTAGTCCAACACCCTGCTCAAGCAAGAGACTCTATAACATTACAGACAAATGTCTGTCCATTTGTCTTGAAAGCCTTCACATTTCTAGGGAAAGGTGAAAGATCCAAACACAGAACTTTTGTCTTCTTAAACCGCCCCTATTTATTTATTTATTTATTTTTGTTGACTCTGCTACATTTCCTTCACCCATGGAGATATATTTTATTCTCTTCTCTCATCCCCTTCTTTGGCATGAAAAGAAAAAAAAAGAAACCCCATCCAATTAATTATTGAAATTCCTCTTCTCACATGCATATTTCAGTATCCATCACCCCAGATGCACCCACCGCAAATGAGAAATTGGGTACAAGGCAGCGTCCTCATTTCAAAAGGCTTCACCCTCACCTTTCCTGCCAAAGAGAAGCCAGAGGCACCCAAATGAACAAACTAGTTAGGGATGCGCGCAGAGTCGCATGGCTGCGAGTCATTCCGTATTCCGTTTTAATAAAGCCAGATCTCCTGCTGAGATTCCCGTCTTGCTTTGGTGCCCCAAACGCCCAACCTTTTCTTCCTCTCGCTCAACTTCCTCTTTTGTAATGTTTGACCTTGGGTATGGTAATATCCCCGTACAAAGCTCAGGCAGTAGGAAATCATTTGCCTGTGTCATCTCCCTCCCTCTTCTTTTTCTCCCCTTGTCAATCTCCTCAGGGAAGGGTAGGGAGGGAAAAGAGAGGCATGATCCAGGGCTGCTAAAACAATTAAGACCAAGCATGGAGAAGTATCTTTTTCTACGCAGGCTGCAAAGTAGAAAAAAAAAGGAAAGAAAGAAATGAGGGAGTGGGAAACAGGAGTAGGTGGATTTGTGTTGCCTAGGGAGGTAATAAATGAGAACAGGGGTGGGCTTCAAAAATTTTAGCAAGGGGTTCTCTGCCCAGTTGCTTGGTGGATGTGGTGATGGAGGGTATGGCCTGGGTGACCTCCTGCACCATGGCAGGGGGACATTTTTGCCCTCCCCGGCAGTGATGGGTTTCAAATTTTTTTAGAACCTCTTCTGCAGGTGTGGCCTGCTTTGTGGGAGTGGCTTTCTGGCCATGTGACTGGGAGGGCATGGCTTGTCGGCCACGTGACTGGGTGGGCGTGGCCAACTTGTAAAATGTGGTGAAACTCACTTAACAATGCTCTTGCTTAGCAACCAAAATGTTGGCTCAGAAACTCTGGCATTTGAAGCACACAAGTCTTAAAGCTGTCAAGTTACAAGACTCTTCCACCCCTAACCCTTTAGGAAAAAATCCCCAGGGGTGTTCAAACTTAACAGCTTTAAGACTTGTGGACTTCAACTCCCAGAATTCCTCCTCTCCCTCTTCATCTTGATGATGTGCGGACGGGCGGGGAAGGGAGCTGGAACCGGTACTAAACGGCACTGCAGATTTGTGGAACCTCTTCTATAGAAGAGGTTAGAACTGGCAGGAATCCACCCCTGCTCCCTGGGCTCCAAAGGCCTTCTGGACCACTTCCCAAACTTCAAGTGGGCGTGTTTTTGCCCTTCCTGAGCCTCCATGCATGCCCTGCACTTATCTGCATCAAAAATGGGCTATGTGGGGACTCCTGGGGAGGGTGGGGGTGGAGTGGGCATGGCCAGCCAGGAGTGGGATTTGGGGGGTTTTCAGAACTGCACAGGATCTTAGCTAGAGGTTCTCCCAAAGTCCTGTGAACCCCCAACAGCCCAACTCTGAATGAGTACCTTCGTTAGTAGAAAAAAAAATAAAAGTTCCCCCTGTCTATTCATGCCCACCCCTAGGGAATGGTGCTCATCTCCATTTCTCAGCCGAGGGATCCAGCATTGTCTGAAGACACTTCCATGGTCATGTGGCTAGCATGGCTATACACCAAAGGTGGAAGGAATGCTGCTACCTTCCCACCGAAGTGGTACCTATTTATCTACTTGCATTTGCATGCTTTCAAACCGCTAGGTGGGCAGGAACTGGGGCAAGGAACAGGAACTCACCCCATCACCCAGTGGTCAGGTCTCAAACTCAGGCTGTCAGCTTTCCAGCTGATAAGCTCAGGTGTCAGACCTGGAAGCCATCATTTGCCTTGGGCCTTCAGGCATGCCACATTTTCTACTGTGAGAAACTGGGATGGAGGATTATATGGAGTATGGGAGATATATAGTCAAAATAACATTCTTTTCTCAAAGAGTCAAGGACATCTTGCCTGGCAGCTGCTGATGTTATGACTGGGAGGCATCTTCAGTTTTGGAGGGTGCCTGATTGGGCCATGAGACATGTGGGTGCTGGGCAGGGGCTTGGACTTTCATTTGGGTGGGGAAAACCTGGAAACGTTCAGATTTGGGTTTTCCCAGATGTGCCAATATGACATCTCTGATAAAATGGAAGTTTGAGGAAACTCAAGTCTTGGAGTCTTCTTTAGTTGGGGGCATTACTTGGAACCCTGACATCAGCATCTTTAACCACTGAGCCATCTTACCTCGCTCCTTCTTACATCCTGATACTCTTGTTTTGCTATAAGCTCTCTCTTGTGCTTACTTGAAGTACTGTAAAGGGGCTTAGATTTACCCCCATGAGTTGGAAGGATGGGGAAATTTCAATGCAACCCTTCTTTTCACGTCTCAATTTTGACTTGAGTTCCAACTGAAGCTTTGACTGGAAGATACACATGGAAGGAAGCCTCTTCTGAAATTTCCTCTTGTTGGTTGGTTGGAAGGCTTTTTGGTGAGTAAATCATGTTGCCTTTCAAAGCAAAGAATTGGGGGAATTGTTCCAAGAAGGTGATTTGATTAGATTGAATCACCTCATTCCACCTTTACAATAAGATTTAGGTGCAAACGTCTATGTATCCAGAATGAACAAGAATAGGTTGCATAGCCACAATAAAAAACAAAGTGAAACACTGGGGTTTTTTTTCCCTTCCATTCATTTGTGTCTAATCCTTGGAGTAGTCCCTGCAGTTTTATTAGCAAGGTTTTTCAGAAGAGGTTTAGTAATAGCAATAGCAGTTAGACTTATATACCACTTCATAGGGCTTTCAGCCCTCTCTAAGCGGTTTACAAAGTCAGCCCAACAATCCGGGTCCTCATTTTACCCACCTCGGAAGGATGGAAGGCCGAGTCAACCCTGAGCCGGTGAGATTTGAACAGCCGAACTGCAGAACTGCAGTCAGCTGAAGTAGCCTGCAGTGCTGCATTTAACCACTGCGCCACCTCGGCTCTTATGGTTTGCCATTGCCGCCTTCCTAGGGTTGAAAGAAAGTGATTGGCCCAAGGTGGCTTTGTGTCTAAAACAGAACTGTAATCCAGTCTCCTGATTTCTAGCCTGATGCCTTAGCCATTCCCCAAACTAGGCCTTGAAATAATGGATACTACTACCACTTATAGAAGTTACTCCATAACTTAAGATTCCTTCTCCAATGAAATCATAAAGTCTGCAAGCTAAAATTATTTAATTGGACTATGCAGAGAAACACAATTTACTCATAATGACCAGTGGTGGGATTCAATTTTTTTTACTGCCTGTTCTGTGGGCATGGCTTGGTGAGCATGGCTTGATGGGCATGTCAGGGGAAGGATCCTGTGAAATCTCTATTCCCTCCCGATCAGATGGGACTCGGGAGGCAGAGAATAAATTGGGGTGAGGCCAGTCAGAGGTGATATTTACCAGTTCTCTGAACTATTCAAAATTTCCGCTACCAGTTCTCCAGAACTGATCAGAACCTATTGAATACCACCTCTGATACTGACATAACATCAATGTCTGGTGGTCTATCTATGAGCACAATTCAAAATACTATGGGTGACATTTAGTTAAGATAGTTTTTCTCCAAGTCTGGAATCTACTAGTAATGGGGTTTATAAGTGTCTGATAACCAACAAGCTCCCTTTGCAATATCAGTGAGAAATACTGTTTTGTTCATATCTTGCTTGTAGCCATCTTAGAGGCATTTGAAGGCCACCATATATGGAATACAAAAATCCAGACCAATAGACAGCAGCAATGTAAACGAGAACTATTTACTATCATCTATTGGTCATCTAGTTTACTGTAGTCTTCATAATGTAGCCCTAAGTGATGAGGTTCAAATTATTCTACCTTGGACACAAGAATGCGATGACTTAACTCTCTGGAGAGGGCTCTAAAAGGTAGAATAAAAGGGAAGAAGAGGCAGCAGCAAAGTGGATAACAGCAACAAGGTCACCTTTCATGGTATTGGACCTGGGTACTTGAGAGACTGCCTGCTGCCAATTACCTCCAATAGACCGATTAGATCCCACAGATTAGGCCTCCTCCGTATTCCATCCGCCGGCCAATGCCGACTGGCGACCACCCGGAGGAGAGCCTTCTCTGTTGCAGCTCCGGCCCTCTGGAACGAGCTCCCCGTGGAGATTCGAACCCTCACCACCCTCCAGGCCTTCCGCAAAGCCCTTAAAACCTGGCTGTTCCGACAGGCCTGGGGCTAAAGAGCTTTTGCCCCCTCCCTCGAATGGTATGGTTGTTGTGTGCTTTTAAATGGTGTATTGTTCTGTTCGTCTTTTTTATTCCTTATCTGTACCCCTTCCCTTGACTTGGATTGTGAGCCGTCCTGAGTCCCCTTTGGGGAAAAGGGCGGCATATAAATGTAATAAATTCAATTCAATTCAATTCTTTGGAAGACCTAAAGGACCGGGTTAGGGATAAATCATCATTTGTATATTTATATATTTATATTTAAATTTAATAAATACAGAAAATCTATTTAGCAAATATACTGAGTGCTTCTGTACTGAAGAATAATTCATTGTGTGGCTAACCACACTTGACCAAGTATAATATAGTGTAGCATAGCATAGCATAGCATAGCATAGCATAGCATAGCATAGCATAGCATAGCATAGCATAGCATAGCATTTATATCAGTGTTTGTATTGGTGTTGGTGCTTCTGCTCTGCTCTACTCTAAACCACTATTAGATGGTACATAATCAACCTTAATCACTCTTGCAGTGCTAGAGTGACTCGATCAGTGGTTCTCAACCTTCCCAATGCCGTGACCCTTTAATACCGTTCCTCATATTGTGGTGACCCCCAACCATAAAATTGGTGTCTCGGTTCCTAAGACCATCGAAAATATGGGTTTTCCGATGGTCTTAGGCGACCCCTGCGAAAGGGTCGTTCGACCCCCAAAGGGGTCCCGACCCACAGGTTGAGAACCACTGGACTAGATCGAGGTTTGGACTAAATCAATAGCAATAGCAATAGCAGTTAGACTTATATACCGCTTCATAGGGCTTTCAGCCCTCTCTAAGCAGTTTACAGAGTCAGCATATTGCCCCCAACAACAATCTGGGTCCTCATTTTACCCACCTCGGAAGGATGGAAGGCTGAGTCAACCCTGAGCCAGTGAGATTTGAACCGCTGAACTGCAGAACTGCAGTCAGCTGAAGTAGCCTGCAGTGCTGCATTTAACCACTGCACCACCTCGGCTCTTTATCAAAGTTTGGACTAGATAGAAGTTTGGCCTGATCCTGCACAACTTTTCTTACGTCCTTGCTTTTATTTCAGGTAACATTACCTTCACACTTAGACAGAACCATAAGAACTTCTTAGAAGATGGGGCTTTTAAGATATCCACACACTGAAACAGAATGCTGGATTAGACAAATCCTCAGTCTTAATTCAGGCGGGCTCTTCTTTAGTAAGGTGAAGATAACTTTTCTAGCAGACATGTTTGTGTGCGTGGGGGAGGGGGTTTCCTACCCTGGCACCTTCGCTTTCCACATTGTTTCCAGAATGAAGCAAAGTTCTTTTTTAAAAGACTTTGAAACTATGACAGTAACTGTATTATTTTTATTTGCTCTAATCCGTGGTTGTTTTATTTCCTGCTGATCCGACAGTTTAGTTTTATGATGGTTTGCATTATGAATGCTTAATTCATTGCATCGGGGGGCCACATGGAGAGCACAGCTGAGCAGGAGGAAGGATTGGGACTGGGAAAAATATACCTGCACAGCAGAGCTTGGTCCCAGCAAGAGCTGAATGTTGCTGGCGCCACCCAGCGGTGGGAATCCAACACCACCAGTGCTGGTGCTCGTGACCAATTCTGCCTTGCAATTCCCCCTTGATGAATAAGTTGCATTTTTCTGGCTCCCTCAATAAACCTCTTCTTTGGTGGGTTTTTTTTAAAAAAAGAAGAAATTTCTAAAAAAACACAAAGGCTTATTAATGGGCAGCAGCATTAAGGCACTTCTAAAAGCTCTGGTTATGACAACCCACCATTCATCTTTCTTCCTTTTTTAACATTCTTTCCAATGGGTTGAATGGGTGATTTTGGTCTAGCAAGCGTTCCAGATTTTCAGCTTAACCCTGGACGCATCCAAGGTTCAAGATTCTCAAGTGTGCAAAAAGGCAGTTGTGGAAGTTGACTTGGAAGCATGGTCCTGCGATAAATGTTCCTCTTTGAAGCCAGACCTATGGCTGTTGGTTGCAGAGGGAGAAAGGAAAGAGAACAATTTGGTCGTCCTTGAGAGGTTGTCCTATTTATTTATTTTATTTTATTTAGTTTGTCAAACATGTACAAGATAACAGGTATAAGTACAAACTTGGATATGAACAAAGGAAATGAGTACAAATAAATGGGGACAGTAGGATGGGGATGGAAGGCACACTGGTGCGCTTATGCATGCCCCCTTTACTGACTTCTTAGGAATGGGGTGAGGTCCACGGTAGACAATTTAAGGTTAAAGTTTTGGGGGTTTGGGGATGAAACCACAGTGTCAGGTAATGCATTCCAGGCATTGACCACTCTGTTGCTGAAGTAGTATTTTCTGCAATCGAGTTTGAAGAGGTTTACCTTGAGTTTGTATCAATTGTTTCCCCTTGTATTAGTGAGGTTGACGCTGAAGTAGTCATTGACAAGTAGTACATTGTAACAGACAATTTTGTGTACTATGCTTAGGTCAGACCATAGTCTGTTCCAGGGACATGCAGTCAGGGGAGGCAGAGCCTCACCACTGTCATCATGAAAAGAAAAGAAAATTAAAAGGAAAAAGGCTGAGCTGGTTGCTGCCAGAGTCACAGTGGATGACTCTGCTTAGTGCTTAACTGTTTAAAAAAGCCTCTTAAAAAGTTCCCTCTACAGAAGGAGGTGGGAGAACGAGGTGCCTCATCTAGTCTGATTTTTCCTGACGTAATGAGGCATGTCGTTCTCCTGCCTCCTGTAGAGGGCGTTTTTTTTAGAGGCTTTTTTAAACAGCTAAGGAGAGTCATCCACACGGTGACTCTGGCAGCAACTAGCTCAGCCTGATCTCAGCAATTGCCTTTTTCCTTTTACATTTTTTTTTCTTTTCATGATGGCAGGCAAAAGCAGAGTTGAAATCCTCTCTGAAACAGCTGGAAAAGGTACGTGTGTGGGTTGGAGGGAGGGGGAGGAATTCAAACTTCATCCTCAAGTGTAGATCCCTCCCCAAGTGTAGTTTGATTGCATGCAGAGCTACGTTGCCTTTACACACACACACACACACACACACACACACACACCTGGATAAAAGTATATAAGCCCAGCTTCACTGATTACAAGTTTGAAAAGTCAACATTGCTCCACCTGCAATCAAAGGCTCGGATTGGAAGGCAGCAGGAGAATGGGGGTGGGGGGGGGTACGGCAGAGGAGCTGCTTTCAAGCCATTGGAAAATATATCCAATCCAACTTCTGTGTTTGTATTTGTTTGAGATTGAGTGAGAGAGAGAGGGATCCAACTTCTGTGTGTGTGTGTGTGTGCCTGTTTGAGAGAGGGGGAGGGATGGAGAGAGGGAGGAAGGAGGGAGAGGTAGAAGAAAAAGAATGAAGGAAAACTTTTTCGCAAAGGAGAAAAACAAATGCTGTCACTTTAAATCAGAATGAGCATGCCTGGCTGTGGAATTCTGGGAGTTGAAGTCCACAAGACTAAAAAAAATTGAAACCCCTGTGTCAGTGCCTCACCAGCCATAAACCTCACCGCATGTCACTGGTCTGTTCCAGGTTGTCAAAGCCCAAAATTTTGAGCCTGAGAATTTGCAAGAACCACAAATGGTGACATTTTCTTCTTTTCCCAAGGAAGAGCCAAGGTGGCGCAGTGGTTAAATGCAGCACTGCAGGCTACTGCTAGATCAGCAGGTCAGCGGTTCAAATCTCACCGGCTCAGGGTTGACTCAGCCTTCCATCCTTCCGAGGTGGGTAAAATGAGGACCCAGATTGTTGGGGGCAATATGCTGACTCTCTGTAAACCGCTTAGAGAGGCCTGAAAGGCCTATGAAGCGGTATATAAGTCTACTGCTATTGCTATTGCTATTGCTATGTCTCCCCTTCCCACCCACTCCAGCAGGGAGGCATCTCTTCTCCAGGGAAGCTCCTGTCTTTTGGAATGACCTCTTGGCTGGCCCTGACCTTGCAGACCATTAAAATGGCAGTTAAGCTCTAATTTCCCCCCCTGGCACTTGTACCGGGAAGATAAGAGTTCCCACTTGGTATGTCATAATATCTTTTAGTGCTGGTTGCCGTTTAATTATTTTAGTCGGCTTCAGTGGTGTGGGTTACTTCCCCCCACTTTTTGTATGTTTGTTTAGTGGTTTTGTACACCATCCAAAGTCATGTTGTTTGAGCTGGGTGGCCACATAGACGTTGAAAATCAATTAATCAATCAATCAATGCAGGGGTGAGCTTCAAAAATTTTAGCAAGGGATCTTTTCATTTTTCCCCCCACTGAACAGCTACCCAGCAAGATGCCCGGTTGCTGGGTGGGCATGGCCATGGTGGGCGCGACCATGTCAGCCTCCTGCTCCATGGCAGGGGGGCATTTTGCCCTCCTTGGGTCTTGGTGGCTTTCCTTGAGCCTCCAAGAGTGCGAAAATGGCCTCCCTAGGCTCTGGAGGGTGGGAAACAGGCCCTCCCCCAGCCTCCATGCACGCCCTGCACTTACCTGCATCCAAAATTGGCTGCGTGGGGACTCCTGAAAGGGGAGGGGCATGGTGGGCATGGCCAGCCAGGAGTGGGATTTGTGGGTTCTCTAAACTACACAGAATCTTAGCTAGAGGTTCCCCCGAACCCCTCCAAGCCCCTAGCAGCCCACCCCTGAATCAATCTGTTGTCCATGGAATATGGAGACAGCAACAGGAAGGGGCACTGCCTACTTCTTTCTCTTTCTAAGCATAGGCATGTAGTGTTGAAGAGTACCATCTTCAATTTGTTGGGCTGGAAATGTTTGCGATATTCCCATTTTCTGTCCCCCCCCAAATATGAGCTCTCATTACGGGCCCTGAAATTTTTCTGGGATCGTTGTAAATTGCAAACAAAAGTAGCTGTTCAGCAGGGGGGAAAATGAAAAGATTTTCTGGTGGGTTAGAATGTGTGTTTTAAATTCCTGCTTTTAATTAACTTACTGTCAATAAATTGATTATTAGCATCATGCTCTCAGGTTCCTTTTGATGTTGCCTGTCAGATGCACCGTGCATTTGATCATTGGAGCCCGTTAAAAGGTACATTGGGAATACATGCAACAATTTTGATTTTTTTTTTTTTTTTGTAGAGAAAGCAGGAGGTTCTCTGCCACTGACCATATTCCACATCAATTTGTTTAAAGAAGATCAAACGGAACACAACTCGTTGGCCAAGTGTTTACTGAAAACTGAGCTGTTGAGCTGAATGTATTTAATTCCAAAGCGCTGGATTTGACCTTCAACCACCTTAATAGCTTGGAAACGAGTTGTCTCTTCCCATTTGGATCATCTTTGAGGGATATTCACAGGTTGGCTCCCCCACCCCCCAAAAAAGGATCTTTTCTATGATAGCAAGCAGCAGAGAAAGATTTGCTGGCATTCATTTTACAGTCATTTCAATATCCAGAAAGTATTCCTCTTTGGGTGAAATTTTGTAAAGTCAGGTGTCAGGGTTCCAAATACCATGTAGAATCAAATCAGAATCGAAGGCAAAACTATGCTTAAAGTTCCAATTTAATAAAGCAGGCATGTTGGCACATAGCTGTGGGATCCCAAATCTGGAAGTTACATCAGAATCCCACCCAGTTAAAAGTTCTTGATCTTGTCCCCACACCCACAGTCCATCACATGGTCCAATCTTCTCCTTCCATGCTGGCGTCCATGCCCAGCTTCTTCGGGTCAGGTGTGAAAGTGTGGAGACAAAGGATGACCTTGACTTCTAGCGAAGAATGAAAAACAATACATTCCAAAATCCTACTCCTTCTAATGAAATAAGAGAAACTGCGGCAGGCCAAAATTCTAAAAGGAATATAAATGCAGGCCTGACATCAGGATTCCTTCAACTCAAGCTTGACCCTCAATGATTGTATCTGCTTTTGATGCCGCCATCCTGCAATAATGTGGGCATTATTTGACATCTCCTTTTCCAAAATGTTTTCCAATTTCACATGGTAGTTCCCAATTTTCTAATACATTCCAAGCACTAATCTTGGCAAACTCTGCTATTTTATTTATTTTACTCAACTGTTTGATACGGCTTCCCAAATGCACTATGATTTTAATCACTAAATAAAAAACAAATACGAAAAAAAAATGCAAGCGCACAGCAGCTGACAAAATGACAAAATCGCCATTACCAATTATTGGAGAACATCCAAGGATAGGTAACTGCTTAATCCAGTGGTTAAGGCAGTGGTGGGATTCAGCCAGTTCTCATCACTTCAGGGAGAAACGGTTGCTAACTTTCTGAGCAGTTTGGTGAACTGGTTGTTGGAAGAAATCATTAGGGCAGAGAACCGGTTGTTAGATTATTTGAATCCCACCACTGGGTTAAGATACCAGGCTAGAAAGCAGGATAATGTGAATTCTAGTCCTGTTTAGCTATGAAAGCCAGCAGGGTGACTTAGGGCCAATCAGCAGGAGACTGTGAGTTTTAGTCCTGCCTTAACTTGGTGATTGACCTTGAGCAAATCACCATGAGACTGGGAGTTCTAGCCCTGCTTTAGGTACACAAGCCACCTGGGTGACTTTGGACCAATTACCGGGAGACTAGGAGTTCTATTCCTGCCCTAGCCATGAAAGCCAGCTGAGTGATTTAGGGCCAATCAGCAGGAGTCTGTGAGTTCTAGTCCCAGCTTAGATTGGTGATTGACCTTGGGCCAACCACCAGGAGACTGGGAGTTTTAGTCTTGCCTGATTGACCTTGGGCCAACCACCAGGAGACTGGGAGTTCTAGTCTTGCCTTAGGTAGGAAAGCCAGCTCGGTGACTTTGGGCCAGTCTCCAGGAGATTGGGAGCTCTAGACTATCTTAGCTATGAAAGCCAGCTGGTTGACTTAGGGCCAATCACCAGGAGACTGGGAGTTCTAGTCCTGCTTTAGGTACACAAGCCACTTGGGTACCTTTGGGGCCAATCATCAAGAGACTAAGAGTTCTAGTCTTGCCTTAGGTAGGAAAGCCAGCTCAGTGACTTTGGGCCAATCACCAGGAAACTGGGAGCTCTAGACTTGCCTTAGACATGAAAGCCAGCTGGTTGACTTAGGGCCAATCATCAAGACACTGGGAGTTCTAGGCCTGCCTTAGGCACACATGCCAGGTGGATAATTTAGGGCCAATCACCAGGAGACTGGGAGTTCCTTAGGCAGGGAAACTAGCTTGGGCCAGTCACCCTCTCTTTACAATGGGTGAGATTATCCTCTGGGCAAGATAAGCAAAGCTGAGAAAAAGAAGGGTCCCTAAAAGGTGTATCAGTGGATTCCCAATTCCTTCGCGAGAGCCAATGCCTGAACATTTAACAGTGTTTGCTTTAAATTAAAGACACAATTTATACATGGGCTTCCCTTGAAATATATGAGGCAAGGTTAATTTATTCCAGTCTAGGATGGTGCCTATTCAATGCTTCAGCGGTGGGATTTTAAAAAATTTTTACTGCCAGTTCTGTGGGTGTGCTTTGGTGGGCGTGGCTTGGCCTAGTGGATGTGGCTTGGATTGGTGGGCATGGCAGCGGAAGGATACTGCAAAATCCCCATTCTCCCCACACACCCACACAAACACACTCCAGGGCAAGGATACTGCAAAATCTTCATTTCCACCCCACTCCATGGCAAGGATACTGAAAATTTCCATTTCCTTCCCACCCCACTAACCTGCTTTCCAGCCCCATTCTCCTTTGCAGGGCAACAGAAGGAGACCCAGCCAATCAGCTGGGACTCGGGAGGCAGAGAATAGATAGGGGCAGGGCCAGCCAGAGGTGGTATTTGCTTGTTCTCCGAACTACTAAAAATTTCCACTACCGGTTTTCCAGAACCAGTCAGAACTGGCTGAATACCATGCCTAGTTTTTTTAAATGGTTTTTTTTGTAAGTGGAGGATGATGATCTGCTTTTGGGGTGGTGCTTTCTGGCTTTAGTCCTCTCACCCCAAAACTATCTTTTCAAATCACGGAAGAGTAATTTGCTGAGTAATCTGGCACATGCACACACACACACACATTCACATTTTGTTGATGCATTTGCATAGCTTATTCTTTTTAACCCAATCCCCCAGCTCCATTGTCAGCATGCCAGGCACATCTCTCCCCCAGCCAGCCTCTTTATAAAATAATAATAATAATAATACTAATAATAAGGAAACTCTGAACGGTGCCTCCAAAGATTCTGTGCGCTGTCGCATGCCTTTGCATAAATATTCTCCTCTACCTCTGAAGTTTTTCCTCCATTTCCTACAGCAGTGCTCAGGGTCAGAGGCACAAAGGTGCTATCCCCTGACTGTAGCAAATACTGCCATGTGTTGTATGTTTGATGAATTAAAAGGATCCTGCCAACTTAATTATACTGTAACCCTTCAATAAAGGAAGGGCAGAGCTGATTAACTAGTGAATAATTGGGTACTGATTGATGGCTCTCTTCCTCATTGCTAAAGGCTGTATGTGTAATTATTTCGCCTGGGGGCCTAATTTTCCACCGTTAGCTCCTACTTTTGTCCTCAGTTGTAATTTATGGAGGGGGGAACCCCAAAAGCCTTGACAAAAATGTAGAAAACGAACTGTCTTCCCTACGTCCCAAGATGGGTCCCTCTGCAAATGTCCAGGAGCCTTATCCAGATGCCAGCATTTCCAGCTCTTTAGCGATTTTTAAACTCCCCTTGCTCAGCAGGAAAGAAATCCAACCATTTGTCCACAACTATCATAATATGGATTTTCCTCTCCCCTCTCTCTCTCCTTGAGAGGTAATAATGTTGTGGCATCTCCAACAAATGATTTTATGCGTGGCATTCACACCAAATCAATGCGCGCCGTTTGAGGAACAATCGTTCTCTAAGAAAGAACTTTGAAAAGCCAGAATTCTTGGGATGAAGGGAGAGAGAGAGAAGGAGGTCCATTGTGACCAGAAGACTTTATGATTAGGGTTTTGAAGGTTAAACCATACCATGAATGGTTGTGGGAACTCAATATGTCTAGTCTAATGAAGTGAAGAATTAAAAGTGATATGATTTCAGTCTTCCAGTATTTGAGAGGCTGTCATAGACAGGAGGGGGTCAACTTCTAGAGGTACTAATTCCACTCTATAAAGCCATGGTAAGCCCACACCTAAAATACTGCATCCAGTTTTGGTCACCACACTATAAAAAAAGATGTTGAGACTCTAGAAAAAGTGCAGAGAAGAGCAACCAGGATGATTAGGGGACTGGAGACTAAAACATATGAAGAACATTTACAGGAACTGGGCATGGGTAATCTAGTGAAGAGAAGGACCAGGGGAGACATGAGAGCAGTCTTCCAATATTTGAGGGGCTGCCACAGAGAAGAGGGGGTCAAGCTATTTTCCAAGGCACCTGAAGGCCAGACAAGGAATAATGGATGGAAACTGATCAAGGAGAGATTCAACCTAGAAATAAGGAGAAGTTTTCTGACAGTGAGAACAATTGACCAAGGGAACAGAAGTTGCCTTTGGAAGGTGTGGGAGCTTCATGACCTGAGACTTTCAAGAAGAGATTGGACTGACATTTGTCAGAAATGGTATAGGGTCTCCTGCTTGGGTGGGGAATTGGACTATATGACCTACAAGGTCCCTTCCAATCCTGTTAATCTAATCTAATCTTATTCTCCAAGTCACCTGAGGTTACAAGAAGAAGTAACGGATGGAAGATCATTAGGAGATCCGACCTACCATAGAACTGAGGCAAAATGTCCTGAACAATTAATTAATGGAACTGCTTTCCTTCCATAGCTGTGAGTACTCCATCACTGGAGGTTTTTAAGAAGAGATTGGACAGCCATTTCTCCTGAATGGCATATGGTCTCCTGACTGAGCAGGGAGTTGGATTTGAAGACCTCCAAGGTCCCTTCCAACTTTCTGTATTCTGTACTCCAGAAGATGTTTGTTAATCACATTAAGATTTCCTGAAAGTTAGATTGTTTGACCTAATGAAAGTAGGCAATCTTATTAGTCTACGTAGCTTGCTTAAAACCTGTTAGTCCATCTCAGTGGTGGGTTTCCAATTTTTTTACTCTGGTTCGCTCGTGGTGGAGCCTCCTGCCACTGCTACTACCAGTTCGCCCAATCCAATCTTAACCAGGAGGAACCCACCTCTGGTCCATCTTAGAACCATATCGCAACCCAGCCAAAATGAAACATTTTACCAAGGAACTATGATTTGTCTTACAAACATAGCAACTGGAGGTAAAACATCATCAAGGTGTAAGAAATCATGAACAGCATGGAAAGAGTGGACAGGAAACAAGCAAGCTCAGAGAGCACCAAGAACCCCACAAATAATAAGACGCCTTGGGTGCAATCCCAAAACAACTAAAATACCACTTGAACACAACTGGCATTGACAAATTCGCCATCAGTCAATTTCAAAAGACAGCTTTACCCGGAATAACTAACATCCTGCCACGATATCTCTAATACCATCTGAATTTCATCTACTTATCCCAGGTCCTTGGGAGGGACTCGATAGGTGGATAAAATCCAGCTTGAGTATCTGGCTGACTGTGAGACAAACTATCACAGCAACAACAACAATAATAATACTGCTCATTGGAATATCTGACTTAATATGGGAATCATCAAGAAAGAAACAGAAGGTTTAATACTCACTGCTCAAGAAAAGAACTGCAAACTAATGCCACGAAAGCAAAGATACAAAACTCTACCGACAATCCAAACTGCCAACTTTGCAAGGACAAAGTCGAAACTGTTTCACATTTAATATGTGAATGCAGCAAAATTGTACAAACTGATTACAAAGCTCGACAAGACCGAGTTGCTAAATTAATCCACTGGTCATTATATAAAAAATACGATTTACCTTTATCCAGAAAGTCATGGGAACATAAAGTGGAAAACGTTATCGAAAATGAGAAGGTTAAGATCTTGTGGGACCTTTGAATACAGATGAATCATCATTTGGAACATAACATGCCAGATATCACAGTTGTTGGAAACCAAAACGTACAATTTATTGACAGCGTGGTACCAGAAGATGCCAGAGTCAAAGAAAAAGAACTGGAAAAAAAATCACAAAATATCGCGACCTGGCCATCGAAACTACCCGATTATGGATGAAGCATGTAACAGTGATACCCACTGTCATTGGGGCACTTGGCACCATGTCCAAGAATTTTACAAGACACATTCACAAATTGTAGCTTCCTGCAATAACACCAGCGGAACTGCAAAAAACTGCACTACTCAGAACATTGTATATTTTAAGAAGGTATTTGGCTGATACCTGGGACGCTGGCAGCAACCTGTATAAACCATTAGCACCAGTTAATGGTATTTGTGATGCACTTTTGAATGTTCAGTTGACTGAGTTTCATGTTTAAGGAATAAAGTATATAATAATAATAGTGCTGTATTGGAAGATCAGCAAGAAATATCATTTGTCTGTAAGCAAGAACTGGTGGGACCATAAAATAGACAAAATGTCATAGAAAATGAAGAAGTTAAATTGCTCTGGGACTTCAGAATCCAGACAGACAGGCACCTGCCACATAACACCCCGGACTTAACAATTGTCGATAAGACAGACAAAAAAGTCTGGCTATTGGATGTGGCAGTGCCTGGAGACAGCAGAATAGAAGAGAAAGAACTGGAGAAGATAGCAAAATACAAAGACCTACAAATAGAAATAGAACGACTATGGCAAAGGCAAGCAAGGGTAGCACCAATAGTAATGGCCACCTTGGGTGCACTCCCAAAACAACTGGAGCGCCACTTGTACACCATGGGCATTGACAAATTTCCCATCAGTCAATTGCAGAAGGCGGCTTTACTTGGAACTGCTTCTATCCTGCGACTATATCTGTAACGTAATCAAACCAGAGGTGGGTTCCTACCAGTTCAGACCAGTTCGGCTGAGTAGGTAGTAACTCAGCCAGCCACGCCCCCAAATCAGTTTTATCAGCAGCGCTATAGGCGCCACCATTTTGTTTTTTGCTTCTACTGTGAATGCGCGTACAATGCACATCAAGCACATCCCTGAGCGAGCCAGCAGTAACAGAACCCAGAACCCATCCCTGCATCAAACATCCATATCTGCCAGGTCCTTGGTAAGGAGTCGATAGGTAGGCAAAAATGCCAAACCCAGACTGAACATCTGGCTGACTGTGCGATGAATAATAATAATAATAAAGCCAGAGGTGGCGAGATTGATCTTGGCCCTCTGTTCTTATCGGCCCTTGATTTATAAGTCTGTGCGAGCCGTGCAAGAGAATTCAAGGCAAAGACCTTGATGCTCCCTCCTGCTGAGCATGTATGCCATTTGGACGGAAGGCATGAAAGCCAAGAAATTAATGTTCAGCTGATCATCTGTCACCATTGCCATCCTGATGGTTTCGCAAGGAACGAGAGAAGTGGATGACATGCCCCCTAGTCAAGGGCATGGCTGCCCGCTGTTCCCATATTACAAGCACAAAGCATTCGGTTTGCGAAGGATTTAAATTTAAATTATACTGTTAAGGGTGGGGTGAGAAGCAGAGGAATGGAGGCAAATCTTTGCGCAAGTTTTATTTTCCCAAAGTATTAGTAACAATCCCGAGTCATGCTAGCTTGCCTTCTGGAGAAAGAAGTTGAATATCCCGACTTTCTACCTTTTCATCCTGCTAGAGAGGCCTTAAAATAGCTTTTTAAAAATATACCGGTATATATATTCTCAAACATAATAGGGTTTGTGCAGGAGACTCAAACATGCAGAAATGCACTAAGCTCTTGTTTTAATGCTGGAGGTGGGGAACAGCATTGGGAAGAGGCTAAAGCAAAGCAACAGCTGGATTTTGCAGCTCAAAATGGTCACAGTCATACTTTGACTGCAGTTGAAGAAATTAGGGTCACGTTGGGAAGTTCAGAAGATAGCAATAGCATTTAGACATGTATGCTTCACAGTGCTTTATAGCCCTCTCTAAGCAGATTATAGAGTCAGCCTATTGCCCCCAAGCAATTTAGGTCCTCATTTTACCCACCTCGAAAGGATGGAAAGCTGAGTTAATCTTGAGCCGATCAGGATTGAACCACTGGCAGTGGGCAGAGTTAGCCTGAAATCAGAGGTGGGTTCCTACCAGTTCGCACCTATTCAGTAGAACCGGTTCGTCAAATCTACTGAACTGGTTAGAAGAGGTTCCACCAGTGGACCCGGAAAGCAGGCCACACCTACAGAAGAGGTTCCAAAATTTTTTGAAACCCACCACTGGTCCTTGGATATGATTATTCTACACTATCATGCTCATATTTATAAAACTCAGTGCCTCTGTGCAAGGTAAGGATGACTACTGAGTTTGTGGTGCAATCAGAACATTGCGTGTGTTGAAGTTGTTTTAACGCAAACCAAAGATGCCTTTTAAAAAACAAGTTTACATCCTATTCTTATGCATGCCAGTGCTGTGTGTGAGGTAATTTAAGGTGGTTCTGACAAGTGTCGTTGGCATCTTCATATCCGGTCACATGGGCGGCAAGCCACTTCCATCCGGTCACATGGGTAGCAAGCCACTCCCACAAAGGAGGCCACACCCACAGAGTAGGTTCGAACAATTTTTGAAACCCACCACTGCCTGAAATGCTACATTCTAATCACTGGGAAGGGAGGGAGGGAGGGAGGGAGGAGAGAGATAAGGAAGGAAGGAAGGAAGGAAGGAAGAAGGGAGGGAGGGAGAGAGAGAGAGAGAGAGAAAAGGAAGGAAGGGAAGAGGGAGGGACAGAGATAGCAATAGCACTTAGACTTATATACCACTTCACAGTGCTTTACAGCCCTCTCTAAATGGTTTAGAGAGTCAGCATATTGCCCCTCAACAATCTGGGTCCTCATTTTACCCACCTTGGAAGGACGGAAGGCTGAGCCAACCTTGAGCCTCAAATTGCCAAATTGCAGGCAGCCATCAGGCAGCAGAAGTAGCCTGCAGTACTCCACTCTAACCACTGTGCCATCGTGGCTCATGTACAATGTACGAAAACGTTGTCATTATTGCATTAAACAGGACATGATAGGGAGCAAATGAAGTATTCTGGGTAATTATGAAGACCTTCCAAGAAGAAGAAAATATTTGTAGCTCAGGGTTGAACTGGGGAGCTCTTAGTGCTTTCTGAGCTTCATTGTTTGCTTGCAGACATTTCATTACCTGACTAGTTAACATCATCAGGGCTAGTGGGTGTGGGGTTTTCTCCCCTTTCATACAGATTAAGATCTTTTAAAGTCTTAGGAGATGACATGGAAAGCAAAGAACTTTAAAACTAGCAAAGATTCAGTTACAAAGAACTCAGTATTCTCATCCTATTTGCTGTCTAGATTCACAACTCAAAACATGTGAAATGCTTGCCATGCATCTCTACTTTTCATTGATTTTGGCCTTTTCAAGCAAAGATGAGTAATCTTTGGCACATGGGCTACATCCAATCTCCTAATCCCTTTTCAGCAATCTCCAGAGCCTAGCCCCTGAGATCATACTGCTGAAGCTCAGCGACACTTCACTGATTATCCCTCCTAGGACTTTTCACTCTAACAGATGTGCAATTATTACTTCTTCCTTTCGTCATTAAAAAATGTTCATACTTAAAAAATAATAATGCCAAAGGAAGGACCCATTAATTGCAAAGCAATAAGCTAAAAACAGAGGGCTGTGGTGGCTCAGGGGCTAAGACACTGAGCTTGTCAATCAGAAAGGTTGGCAGTTCCGCAGTTCGAATCCCTAGCATAGCATAACGGAGTGAGCTCCCATTACTTGTCCCAGCTTCTGCCATCCTAGCAGTTCAAAAGCATGTTAAAAATGCAAGGAGAAAAATAGGGACCATATTGGTGGGAAGGTAGCAGCGTCCCATGCACCTTCAGCATTTAGCCATGCCGGCCACATGACCATGGTGACGTCTTCGGACAGTGCTGGCTCTTCAGCTTTGAAACGGAGATGAGCACCACCCCCTAGAGTCGGGAACAAGTAGCACATATGTGCAAGGGGAACCTTTACCTTTAGCCAAAATCAGCTCAGAGAGGGAAAGAAGAGAAAGCTTTGAAAAGAAAAGAAAAGAAAAAGAAAAGAAAAGATGAAAAGCCAGTGCTCTGGAGAAAGAGTGAATTTCGTCTGCCTTGATGTGCTCCAGAAAAGAAAAAAGAAGAAGAAGGGGGGAAAAAACCCTTGCTTTTTGTCACGATGACTTTTATCATTCTCAGGCCGGCTTTGTTCTCCTCTGTACCTAATTCCTTTGATGACAAGGAGCCCACTGTTTTCCAGTGTCTGATTTTGATTTGCATGTCATTGTCAGCTTTTTATTTTTGTGGTGCATCCTCCCCCCCACCTTCCCTCTATCTCTGCTCCAGTCTATATGCAGACCTCACATCCGAAGGCAAAGGCAGAATCAGCCAACAGCTGGTTACATTTGCATAAAAATGGGGTTGCCCTTTCTCTCTTGTTTGTTCTTTGAAAATTGCAGGAGGTGGATCGCTGGCACTCTTCCTCCCCTCCCCTTCCCCTCCTAGAAACAGATACTTCACCGATATGAACAGAATCAGAGAATAACAGAGCTGGAAGGGATCTTGGAGGCCTTCTAGTCCAACCCCCTGCACAAGGAAGTGACCCTATACTAGTGTTTCTCAACCTTGGCAACTTGAAGATGTCCGGACTTCAACTCCCAGAATTCCCCAGCCAGCATTCGCTGGCTGGGGAATTCTGGGAGTTGAAGTCCGGACATCTTCAAGTTGCCAAGGTTGAGAAACACTGCCCTATACCATTTCAGACAAATGATTGTCCAGTCTCTTCTTAAAACCCTCCAGTGATGGAGCACTCACAAGTTCTAGAGACAAGTCATTCCACTGGTTAATTGTTCTCATTGCCAGGAAATTTCTCCTTGGTTCTAGGTTGCTTCTCTCCTTGATTAGTTCCCATCAAAGCTTCTTGTCCTGCCTTCAGGAGCTTTGGGAAATAAGTTGCCCCCTTTTTTTGTGGCAGCCCCTCAAATATTGGAACACTGCTATCATGTCACCCCTAAGCCTAATTTTCAGGTGACTGGACATACCCAATTCCAGACCCAATTCCTGCAAATGTTCTTCATATGTCCCCTGATCATCTTGGTTGCTCTTCTCTGCATTTTCCAGAGTCTCAACACATTTTTTTTATAAGGTGACCCAAACTGGATGCAGTATTCCAAGTGTGGGCTTTATAAAGCGGTACAGTGGCACGCATTAACTCTATGCACCCAACACCTGTGCTGAGGTCTACAGCAGCTGAACCTTTCTAAAGTGGTTAGAGAACAGGAGATTCTTCAGTTCCAGATGCAAAGAGGTGGAATCCCTGGAATAAAGCTGTTTCCTTGGTGTTTATCCTAATGGCCTTATTTTCCTCCATTTTCTTGTAAAAGCAAGGTGCATTCTGGTGGAGACAATTAAATATTCAAATATCTCAGTGAAATACAATAGCAATAGCAAGGTAAAATGAGGACCCCTATTGTGGGGGAAATACGCTTAGAGAGGGCGATAAAAGCACTATGAAGTGGTATATAAGTCTGCTATTGCTAGTGATAGATCAGACAGACAGACAGACAGACAGACAGACATCCAAAATAACAAACCATGATTTGCATCTTGGGATAGAGGAGAAGATACCTCCTAGGAATTTAGCTGAGGGTTATGACAGTTATGCCAAATGGCTGTTGAAAGCAGAAGGACTGCAGTGATTGGCTGCTGACACAGCCAGTGATATATGCTCAATAAGATTATTAGAACTACACATCCCTGCTGTATGCCACTGAAGTAGTTATTTCTTGTTGATTGGCAAGTAGCATCTGCCCAGTCAATTTAAAGATTGGCAGAATCCTGGACATTTTTCATTATTATTATTATTATTTTAAATCCAAATGAATTTTAAAGAACCAAAAAGGAGGATGAATCCAGGAGGCCCTGGGTCTGTTGAAACTCCAACGATACTTTCAACACAGATCGCAATAAAATCTGAATAATTATATCATTTATTTCCTAAGTAATAATAAATCTTGGATGAGATTTTGGTGTTAGAGGAGTTTCAAATCAGAAACCTTTTCAATTCAACAACAACAAAAAGAAGGAATTGCACTTTAATATGTGTTGGAAATAAGATCATGCCTTTTTTTAAAAAATTGGCTTTGCATAGCAAGCTAGGTCAGTCGCTCAGTGGCTAAGATGCTGAGCTTGTCGATCAGAAAGGTTGGCAGTTCGGCGGTTCAAATCCTTAGCGCCACATAACGGAGTGAGCTCCCATTACTTGTCCCAGCTTCTGCCAACCTAGCAGTTTGAAAGCATGTAAAAATGCAAGTAGAAAAAATAGGATCCATCTTTGGTGGGAAGGTAACAGCGTTCTGTGCACCTTTGGCGTTTAGTCATGCTGGCCACATGGCCACAGAGACATCTTTGGACAGCGCTGGTTCTTCGGCTTTGAAACGAAGCTGGGCACTGCCCCATAGGGTCGGGAACAACTAGTACATATGTGCGAGGGGAACCTTCAAATTTACCTTTAACAAGCTAGGTCAGTTTAAAATAGGGTTGAACAGGACATATTGTAGATTCATCCCCTGTCTTAGCATGTTGTGAACAAGCCATCGTATTGAGCCATAATATGATTTGCTTATCACACAGCATATTAAAAGAAGACACCCTTTTTGCATTATTAACCTTTGTGTTTGCGTGTGTTGGCTTTTGACATGGCCTTGCGTGAGATTCGTTACAGCTTTAATTATGTTTGAATTCAGTTTTCTTCCTTCACTGTTTTAATCAAAGGGGATGGAATATCTAAATATATATGTTTGTATGCATGCGCACACACAGTCATGTTGTGTGTATAATGAATGGGGAAACTTGGGGACTTCATTGTTCTGTTTGCCTACAATATTTCTCCTTTAACAAAGGAACGAGATCTCCTGGTTTCAGAACAAAAGTATTAACCCAGCTAAGGGGAATAAGATTTTCTGTGTCGCATCTATATTAGATATAAACAGCAGTGTTTAGTATCCGATACACCCAGAATTTGTCATCTTGGGTGCCTGTATTTTAATTGCAGAGTTCAATGGTGAGGTTTAAATATATCCCAGTCTAAAATAAGAATCCAGGATTTAATCATTAATTTGAAATTTAACAATAAGGAAAAGTTTTGATGTTTACCAATAAAGGAGAATATTTGTATCTCAGGGTTGAAGTAAGGGATTCTTGGTGCTCTCTGAGCTTGGTTGCTTCCTTGCAGATGTTTCATATCCCAACCTAGGTAACATCATCAGTGCTAGAAGGGAGTGGGAGAGAAAGAGGAGGAGGAGGTGATGGAGGAGGAGGAGAAGGAGGAAGAGGTGGTGGTGGTTCCTTGGTGTTCTCTGAGCTTGGTTGCTTCCTTGCAAATGTTTCATATGCCAAACTAGGTAACATCATCAGTGCTAGAAGGGAGTGGGAGAGAAAGAGGAGGAGGAGATGATGGAGGAGGAGGAGGAGGAGGTTCCTTGGTGTTCTCTGAGCTTGGTTGCTTCCTTGCAGATGTTTCACATCACAAACTAGGTAACATCCTCAGTGGTAGAAGGGGGTGGGAGAGAAAGAGGAGGAGGAGATGATGGAGGAGGAGGACTGTAGGGTCCTTGGTGTTCTCTGAGGTTGGTTAATGTTGGATAATGTTACCTAGTTTGAGTAAGGAAATGTCTGCAAGAAAAGAACCCAGTCAGAGGGCACCAAGTACTCCTCATTTCAACCCTGAACTACAAATATTCTCTTTTATTGGTACACTGAAAGGTGTCTGGTCTTTATTAGAAAGTAAGCCTACTTGTGCACAATGGGCCTCCTCTGAAATAAGCATGCCATCCCAATCAAAAAGGGCAAGAATCCAGAAGTCAATTATGTACCTCTAGATGCAATCACCCCAAAATAAAATAAAACAGCACACCTGAGCTTCTTCATCGGTAAGGCGCAAAGGATCAGGACCATATATTAATTTGCAGTACAGAAGGTTCAAACCAGTGATAGCTTCCGGATCCTGTTCCAACTGGTACAGTTGGAACGGGCCCGGCAGCATCCACATGGATGTGCACAGTGCGTGCATGCATCTTAGTGCCTCTGGAGGCCTCCATGACGCTCCAGCTGCTCAGTGGAGCATCACGCAGGTGCTGTGCACACCGTGCGCATGCGCAGAAGTACCAAAAACTTAAAAGACTGGTAAGGCACTCGGGCGGAAGGATGGGCCCTCCAGAGCACTGTACTGGAATGGTATCTGGTGCTCCGGATAGGCTCCGGTACGCCCATACCGGGGCATATCGCCTGCAACCCACCACTGGTTCAAACCTTAGGCTCAACCCTATTTTCAAGAATCTAGTCAACTGAAGTTCAATACTAAACTGGCACCAGATAATGGCCAATGGTATTGAAGAGGGATTGGACCATTTGTGGGTACGTAACAATTCTAAGCTACTGACGCACTTAATTCTGCCTCCCAGATCTGTCAACTCTTAACCAGAGCAACTTTACTACACTACAATAAAATAAACTCAACTCTCCCACCCATCCATTCCCAAAAGAAATGACAATGTTCCAGAGAATGAGGTTGAAAAAAAGAAAGCTGGTGAAGACACATTTGGGGAACCTGAAGGCTTTCCCCCTAATATTATCACGAATAGAGACAAAAAGTCCTGCACGTTTAATTATTTGTGGGTTTCTACCAGCCAACAGCTCTCCCAAGTACAAATATTATGCTTTTGGGCTACATTTTAACGTCTGTGCAGTGCTGGAGTGGACTATTGATAATATGGATTTGGCTGCTGTTGATTCAATTGTCTTTTTCATATTTATATTGAGCATTGTGAAGCCGCAATTAAAATGTTTAAGGATGGCAACATAAACCTTTGCATGCAATAGAGATGCTCGCAAAAATGTTAATTTCTGTCAAATCAGTGAGTAAATGCACAGATGCCTCTTGACACAGCCTATGATTTCTGAGTGATTTGCATGCCAGATAAGTTGTTTACCCCTTCCATGTTTGCCAAGTTTACTGTCAATTTACAAATAATTTCCATTTTACTGTTTATTCAGTTGCCTTTTGATGGATATGTCTCCCAGACTTTTATCTTGCATGTAGACAAACTAATTAATATTTTCCCTCTAGGCAAATATTTTTTTTCATAGATCTAAATGTGGGTTAGATTCTTCTCTGCTTCCATATGCTTTGTTCTGTCAATCATTCCTCTTCTGTGTTGCTAAAAATGTAGCTCCGCGGATGCCATTCCTCATGTTTTACAGATCCATTTCACCTCTATATCCACTTGTGTGCAGATGCAGTTATTTTCCATTAGAGTTGATACTGAAGGCAGATAGTTGCAGGAGAACCCTTTGAGTGTCCTATTTTGTTGGAACCTTCAAGCTTCAGGACTTGCCATGACTTTTGTCACATCAAGGTCATTCACTTGACCTCAGAAATAGCCATAAGACGAACGTCTAGATGAACTTAAGTCTCCTTTCAGACAAGTTTGACCCCCACACACACACTTTTTCTAGAGACATTTGCACAGTTTTCTTGGCCGAAGGATACAAGTATTTTCTCACTTGAAGGATCCAATCGGAGTTGGCCACCAGGATCAACTACTTCCAAGCTTTTGGCCTCCAGAATATTCTGGAGAGAGAGAGAGACATTCCCTAAGGAAGGCCTCCAATATGAGCCCTTCTCTTTCCCCAGGACATTCTGGAGAGAGAGACATTCCCTGAGGATAGCCTTCAATATGAGCCCTTCTCTTTTTCCAGAATATTCTGGGGAGAGAGATATTCACTGAGGATAACCTCCAATATGAGCCCTTCACTTTCTCCAGAATATTCTGGAGGGAGAGAGATATTCCCTGAGAATAGCCTCCAATATGAGCCCTTCACTTTCTCCAGAATATTCTGGTGGGAGGAAGACATTCCCTGAGGATGGCCTCCAACATGAGTCTGAAAGCTAGGAAGAATAGACCTTTGGTCCCAGTGACTCACTCAGATTGGATTCTGCAACATTAGCCTGGGACACATTTGTCTGCCTTCCTTTGCAATTTCTCACTTCTTTGAGGGCAGTTTCAATTTCCCAATCCATTCTATAGCCCGAGAAGCTTTTCTTGTAAGTCTTTTATGTTAAGACTAACCAAATGTGAATTCCTTACATTCTGAGATTATACCAGAGGACCTCCTGCTTTTACACAAACAGTGGTAAGAAGAGCATCATGCAAAAAAGAATTAAACATTTGTGGTTTAGCAGGGGCATAGACCTCATTATCTTTCAATTCTGGAGCCAAACCAGCATATTCAGGGACTAGCACAAATAGTCTAACAGAAAAACCAAACACACTTAATTCTAATACTTTTTTTTCTTTTTACAACCCTGTTTCATGGTGGGGTCAGGGCAATTCAATGTAACTGAGCATTTACTGGCCAGATTCCCTTCCTGATGCCTATGCAGAGTTCACAGCAGATATTTTCTCTTTGTGACCTAATAGAGAAACACCTGTTGCTATCTAGGATTGAATTCTCAACCTCTTGAGTGGGAGGTGAGTGACATCACCTCTGGTCCATCATGCCGCTACACTTCATTCGGGCAATATTTTCTCAAATTCTGTTCACTTTCAAGTGCTCTTGCTTCATTTGCATTGGATTTCTCTTTTAATCAATCTTCCATGGATCCTTGCCATCCATGATCTAAGACCATTTGGGACGATACCGCAATGACATATCAGCTACCAACACCAGCTATGCACTGACATCATTGCAATCCTGAGTGAAAACAGTATTTCTTGACTAACTGTAGGCTAAGCCAGAGGTTTCCTATAATAGGTTAATCCCAGAAAACAATTATGGATGAATATACATTTGGTTCTATGCCAGGGCATTGTTTTAAATGTGTTACTAGGTTGATTGTTTTAAAGATAATATGTCCTTGCGGCATTCTGAGCTCATTTTATTGGCTTGATTTGTAGTTATTATAATGTACATTTTTCTTCTGTTTGCTTTGCTTTATACGGTCTCTGGGTAAAAGCATATAAATAATAAAAATGGCTATTGATTTTTCTCATTATTTTTACTGGACTACTGACTTTGCAAGGAAGAAAAGCCCACAAGTTGCTTGGAACTTTCTACATACTACCAGAGGTGGGTTCCTACCAGTTTGGACCGATTCAGCCGAACCGGTAGTAACTTGGTGGCCTGGGTCGCTGGATCGGCAGCGACCCAGGCCTGCCACACTCCCAAACCAGTTCTCCTACAGCACCGTGATCTTGATTTTCGGTTCTGAGCATGTACAGAACAATTTTCTTTGCCGAAATGTACTTTCCCCCCTTTTCTAACATTTTGCACATGTGCAGGCCTTTTTGGGTGCAAATGTGCATGCCCATTTTTGTGCGCCGAACCAGCAGCAACCCACCCCTGCACACTACCATAACATTTCCCTGACATCTAGGTTCTTGGTGAAGACCAAAATTATTAGCCAATACCTGGTCTAAAAAACCTTATATTTGTTGGTTAGTAATCGTAATTGTAATACATGGTGGCTCAGTGGTTGTTCAGCTCAGGAGTGGGTTCCTGCCAGTTCTAACCTCTTCTATAAAAGAGGTTCCACAAATCTACAGTGCCATTTAAAACCGGTTCCAGCTCCCTCCCCCCGCCCGTCTGCACATCATCAAGATGAAGAGCGAGAGGAGGAATTCTGGGAGTTGAAGACCACAAGTCTTAAAGCTGTCAAGATTGAATGCTCCTGGGGGTTTTTTTCTAAAGGGTTAGGGGTGCAAGGGTCTTGTAACTTGACAGCTTTAAGAGTTGCATGCTTCAAATGCCAGAGTTTCTGAGCCAACATTTTGGTTGCTAAGCAAGAGCGTTGTTAAGTGAGTTTCACCACATTTTACAAGTTGGCCACACCCACCCAATCACATGGCTGGCAAGCCACTCCCACCTGGTCACATGGCCAGAAAGCCACTCCCACCCAGTCACATGACCAGCAAGCCACTCTCACAAAGCAGGCCACACCTACAGAAGAGGTTCTAAAAAATTTTGAAACCCACCATTGGTTCAGCTCCTGTAAGAAATATGTCCCTTCATCTCTCTTCACCCCACTCCACCCCCTGCCAGCTCCATTCATCCGTCCAATAACTGCCAAGACAGATGGCAATGAAATCAGTCCTGAATTTGATGGAGTTGCAAAAGGAAGCACAATAATTTTTCAACAGTGATCTCATCTCAGATCTTACGTAAATCCCCCAACCATTATCATTTGGATGGGTGCCTTCTTTCAGTGGCAACGACCTATTGGCTGCAAGCCAAGGTGAGAAGTCCTGGTGTCTATGTGTGCAGGGAATCAGATGAGTTTAGATGGTTAAATAACTAAAAGTTTTCCTATTTCCGAAAGGCTAAAACATAGGATGAACGGTTGCAGGAACTGGGCATGGCTACTTTAGTGAAGAGAAGGACCAGGGGAGACATGAGAGCAGTCTTCCAATATTTGAGGGGCTGCCACAGACAGGAGGGGGTCAAGCTATTTTCCAAAGCACCCAAAGGCCAGACAAGAAATAATGGATGGAAACTGATCAAGAAGAGATTCAATCTGAAAATAAGAAGAAATTTTCTGACAGTGAGAACAATTAATCAATGGAACAGAAGTTGCATTAGGAAGTTGTGGGAACTTCATCACTGGAAGCTTTCAAGAAGAGACTGGACTGCCATTTGTCAGAAATGGTATAGGATCTCCTGCTTGGGCGGGGGTGGGGTCAGACTAGATGACCTACAAGGTCCCTTCCAACTCTGTTAATCTGTATCTATCTCTACCCTGCACTATGACTGAACATTCGTTACTAGCAAACATATGTAAATGAAATATTGCTAAATATCACCAGAAAGCAATAATTGTTCATCTATAATCATAAACCCTAATACCCTAGAATGGAATTGTTAACCCAACAGAAAGCTGTCTGGAAGTTGAGTCATGTCAACATGAGTCTTTTTTTGGTTTGAAATGTTTTGCTCCTTATTCAAGTTGCTTCTTCAGTCCTTCCTTCCTTCTTACCAGGCAGATGACCTAGGGAACGAAGCTATTACAGAATTTTGGTCGTCCTGCTAGAAATACTTTGAAACCTTCCCTCATAGGGGAGCAACAGAAGCAGACTGTAAGATGGGTGTGTGGGATCTCTAACAATGCTTTGAGCTCTAAGCACACAGCACTTATAAGCCGCATCTTGAATGACAGGAAATGAGCTTCATTGACACCTGCAAAAAGCTGTACAATTACATGCACATTCCAGCTCTTCTTTAACCTTTTGGACCTTAATTAATTACAGTTGGTGAGTAGATCACATCTAGCAGAGTCTTCCTTATCTAGATCCTATTTAGCTACCAGACAAATACCCGCTCTAACAACACCCATCCGCTATGGGAGAACAGAACCAGATGATAAGAACGGGATTCCTCTGCTGAGCTATTGGCCCAGCAGAAGTTCTTCAGATCTTCTGGGGCACTAAGTATCTCCATGCCTTCACCCTTCCTTCTTTTTCTGGAGGTCAGGCTGGGAAAATCTGAGAATTAAAGACAAACAATTCTATAGAACGTTACAGAACAAGTTAGTTTAACAGTGATATACCATATTTTTCAGAGTATAATATTCACTTCCCCACCCACAAAGCGGGGTGAAAATTTGGGTGCATCTCATACACTGAATGTAGCCCCCACCTGCCAGCCCCCACCCTTTGGCCTCTGCCTCCCAGCAATTTGCCTCCTTGCAGCAAACTGCAAACTGCCTGTTTCAGTTTCAGCTTCAGCACAGCCAAATTAGCACAAGCAACTGATTGTCGATTGGATTGGCCTATTGACCACCAGCTGTTTCAGGCTGCAGGGGTTGCCATTGCCTATTGCCGCCTCCGTGCACCCCATTTTTGGCCTCTACATCCCATTTTTTGCCTCTGCACACCCCGTTTTTGACCTCAGCACACTCAATTTTCCACCCATTCCAATCTCCCCTGTCTGGAACAGGCAGAAAATGAGGCATGCAGAGACCAAAAATGGGGCATGCGGAGGCTGAAAATGGGGTTCACGGAGTCGGCAATAGGCTATAGCAATCCCTGCAGCCTTAAACAATTGATTATAGGGAGCCCCAACGATCAGCTGCTTGGGCTAATCAGGCTGTGTTGAAACTGAAACAGGCTGTTCACTGTTTGCTGCAAGGAGGCAAATTGCTGGGAGGCAGAGGCAGATTGTTTTTCCTTGGTTTCCTCCCCAAAAGCTAGGTGTGTCTTATACTTCGGAGCATCTTATACTCCCAAAAATATGGTATGTAACTGGATATTCCAGAGCAGTGTTTTAAAAACTTGGCAATTTTAAAATTGGTGGACTATTTCCACATGAGTGCTAGAATCATCACCTAAAAAGCTCCTAGGTATGGGTTAGAAAAAGTCTAACTCCATGTTTTTTCTATAAAAGTGGCTTGCTTTTTCTAATACAGTCCATGTCAGTATATACCACTTTTTTAAAAAGTACAAAACCACACATTAAACAATCCCCACTCCAATTATTGTTCACCTTCCTAATTGCTGACTTAGAGCATATTGTTAAACTCTACTTCTTCGCCTTTATTTATTATCTTTAATTTGGAGCAATCCATCATGCTGTATTGGAAATAAGCCGATAATGGAGAAAGAATGAAATATTTGCTATATTTACAGAAAATGTCTTAGTAGCAAATGATGATATTCTCATGCATGATAAACAATCCCTATGAGAACTTCACATTATCCCAGAAAACTATCAGCAATTGGGCCCATTTATTAGAATATGTTTGAAACTCTCAATGCCTTCACAACCTTTAACTCTCATGCAACCAATTTCAGCTTCGTTTGTTTGAGAAAACTGAGCTAAACACTGGATCAATTTGCACAAGGTTGCTATTTACGGCAGTCAGCTATTAAGAGCAATCCTCTTAAAAGGCTCCCCATCAATGAAAAAAAATCAGAAGTTTTAGTCTGAGAGCAAGTTGGTAATAGGATGGGACCACTGAATCGTCTTTGTCTTAGATTAAAAGACTAAAACAAGGGTGAAATTCAGCTGGTTCTGACAGGTTCTGGAGAACCGGTAATGGAAATTTTAAATAGTTTGGAGAACTGGCAAATACCACCTCTAGCTGGCCCCAGAGTGGGGTGGGAATGGAGATTTTGCAATATCCTTCCCCCAAGAGTGGGGAGGGAATGGGAATTTTGCAGTATCCTTCCCCTGCCACGCCCATCAAGCCACGCCCATAGAACCGGTAGTAAAAAAAAATGAATTTCACCACTGAACTAAAGGAAGACCAAAAGAAGAATTCTTGTTTTAGTAAAAATAAATTAGACAAAGAATGGAAATACCCTTTTAAAGATACAAATCTGAATTAAATATTTGTTAACTTGGGCAGGATAGAAATTATTTTTAAAAAGCTTTACTTTGTCCAGTTCAAGTGGAGGAAAGTTTGTGCAGTGTTGTATTATATATTTCTGATCTTCCTCTATAGCAGTGCTTCTCAATTTTGGCAACCTGAAGATCGGTAGACTTCAACTCCTAGATGTCAGGGTTCCAAGGAACACCCCCAACAAAAGAAGACTCTGAGGCTTGAATTTCCTCAAAGTTCCACTTTATTAGAAGTGTCATATTGGCACATCTGGGAAAACCCGACTCTGAAAGCTTCCAGGGTTTCCCCACCCAAATGAAACTCAGTCCTGTCCAGCACACACAGGTCCATCACATGGCCCAATCAGGCACCGTCCGAACTGAAATGCCTCCTAGTCACACCACTCCAGGTGCAGGGCAAGATGTCCTTGACTCTCTGAGAAAGGAATGTTATTTAAACTATATATCTCCCATACTCCATATAATCCTGCCTCCCATTTTCCCACAGTAGAAAATGTGACAGGCCTGAAGGCCCAATGCAAAAGATGGCTTCCAGGTCTGACACCAGAATTCCCCAAGCACAGGGGAATTCTGGGAGTTGAAGTCCACAGATCTTCAGGTGGACAAGGCTGAGTAGCACTGCTCTATAGATTCTGCTTCCCCACCTCCTTTATTATCAAATCAGGCAGCGCTTCTTTATGTATTCCATTCAACTATTCCAAACAGACTTTTATTCATGTCTGTAGACTGAATGCAGAGTGCCATGATCTTAAAAATATATTCATAATTTTTAAGACATGAAAGATGCAATAAAACAGAGCTGCAATCCTGAGCTACTCTTAGAAACAACCGACAACTACCTGTGTTTCCCTGAAAATAAGACAGGGTCTTATTTTCTTTTGACTCCTGAAACTTGGCCTTATTTTCGGGGAGGTCTTATTATTATTATTTTTAACAATTTTTATTTGTTTTTAAACAAGGACAAACAAACATAAAAATAAAAATAAACTTATCTTCCATTACAAATTATAGAAAGTGTGTCAGTTGGATACAATATTTCCATGCATCTCTTCCATAGTCACCACCTGCTTTTCTTTTCAAATTGCATATTTTAAATTCACCTATATTCATGTCTATCACAATTATTATATCTCAACCTTAATTTGACTATAATTGTTTTACGACCTTTTATATATAATATTCAAGATCTAGAAAAGGATTATATGATAACATTCCATTAAATCATCCTAAAATCATCCAATCACAATACACCTTTATAACGTATTCTAGATAAAGCTTTTAAACCTCCTCTCATAATCTTCGTGTGTTGTTTATATAAAAATTTCATATTATCAAACTAATATATCTATATTATTGTTATCATTATTATTCACCATTTAACTATAGCTATTGTCACTTCATTTTATACATACTACTAGTAAACTAAATTTAGCTTAATTTTTATTATCCATTTTCATTGCATCAACCTGTATCCCTCCAGCAATATTGCAGTCTTATATCTCTTGCCATTTGTAGCATTAAAGTTCTAGTTACTTTCTTAACAAATCTTGTATAAAGGGGAGGTTTTATTATTTTTGAGGTGCAGGAGACGGTGAGCGTGGTCATCTCATTGCTGCTGCTAGGTTGCAATATTTTCAGGGAGGGCTTATTTTAACACATGAGCTCAAAACCCAGATTGGGCTTATTATCTGGGGAGGTCTTATTTTCAGGGAAACAGGGTATTGGGAAGAAAAGAAAAGCCCCTCCTTTCACTGCATTAAACAGGCAACTCATCGCACTGTTTGTATAGCCATATTTCCCCTTGGAGAATAATTTGAATACCCATTTTCCAATGCCATTAATATGAGACTTTGTCTAAGCGCTTTCGGCTGGCATTAAAAAGGACGTGCACAGTTTGACATCTGTGTCTTTAAAAAAAAGAGACCTGATTTATCTGGCAAGCGGTGCACAATCGGTGGAGGAAATACCTCAAGATAACACCTAAAGAAAGATTAATTGTGTTCCGGTGCTTCTCTGGAATAATTGTTTACGAGAACATTTATGCATTAGCTCTTGCCCTGGTTCAAAATAATAACTCTGCAGGCTGACGGGTTCTCCCTGCTCAAACATCTGAGTTAATTGCTGCCACAGCTAGCTGGATCAGGGACCGGTGGCCCTTGTCCCAAGTGGAAAAGCCAAATTTCCGAATTCCAGAATTAAGCCGAGATAAACTCTTTTTTTTTCCCCCTTGGCAGAATGACTATTTCTTTTTACGATGAAGAAGCAGGCGTATTTCAGGCACATGCTTCTTTAACTGCTGAGAAGTAACAGTATACAAATCTTTCACAGATGCAGATTTTCCTCTGGGAGAATTACATTTTTAAAAAAAATCTTGTTCAGTAGTATGGCTTTGGTTGAAAGCCTTAGCAATTTGCTGAAAATTTTACACGGGCATTTTAAAAATAACAAAAAGAAGGAAGGAAGGAAAATGATTGAGAAGAAGAGAAAGAAGACAGGGAGGAAGGAAGGAAGGAAGGAAGGAAGGAAGGAAGGAAGGAAGAAAGGAAGGAAGGGAGATGGTTGGATGGAAAGAAGGAAGGAAGGAAAGAAGGAAGGAAGGAAAGAAGGAAGGAAGGGAAATGGATTAGCAGAAGGGAAGGAAAGAAGGCCAGTGGGAGGGAGGGAGGGAGGGAGGGAAGGAAGGAAAGAAGGAAAGAAAGAAGGAAGGAGGGAGATAAACATCATATATACAACCAAAGATAGAAGAATCTCAAAATGTAAAGCATATTTCAAGATGATATGTCAGAACATGATCAAATGCACTGCGTGAGAAGGATGAAGAGCATTGAAGTGCCAAATGCTACTATGTAAAATAAAGAATAAAGCTTTTTCCACATAAAATATCTACATAACTGTGTAAAAGTCATAGAGAGCGCTATAAATACATCATCGTTTAACCAGAGTTATGCAACCTTGGAACCTGGATGTTCAGTCCCCATCTTGGCTAATATTTACCCCTGGACTAGTCTTCATTTTAATTTCTATTTCCCTTGCATAAAGTTTGAAATAAATAAATAAAAGTAGCTAGAATCAAGTCTTCCATTCAAGGTTGCTTTGTTAAAATTCACTCTTCGGCTTAACCGTCTTAATAAAACATTGCTTTCATCTTTATAAATGCCTTAACGGCTAGATATACAAGTCCTCATAGCATTTCTCTTTAAAAATGCAAATGTATCCATGCACATATATTTCAAAGGCTTTCGTCGTTCAATTTATTCCCGCTTTTCTGCTTATATTAGTTTATGCTTTGTTTATTTTATTAATGCCCGGTGTGCTTCATTTAAATAAAAAAACAAATTCAGAGGAAAGGCATATTTCATCACCCTTTCACCCAACGATATTGTGGTCATGAACATAAATATCCATTAATATAATCAAAACATCTAATATTTCCATAAAAATAGACCAGAGACACAAATGGAGGAAAGGCCAAGGGGTTTTGATGGCTGGAGGAACAGAACAGGCCAAGTTCAAACTCATGTCACAATTGAAAATTGAGCAACGTGTTTTGGATGTGGCAATGAAAGAAAAACAGAATTGGTGGGAAGGCAAACAGTTATCAAAATGAAACAAAATCCCTTAATCATGAGATGTGAAATTAACCCTATCTTAGGACAGTGTTGCTCAACCTCAGCAATTGGTTGTCGATTTGTGTAGGACATCCACAAGCTAGTCAGGGATTCTTCCTGTCTTGGGAATTCTACCTGAAGGATCGCCTTTGTCCAAAAGGATATACCCCTGAAAAACAGATTGAGGAGAATGGGCATGCTGCAGATCCCATCAGCCAACCCTTCTGCCCATCCATGTCGGCTGGAGAGGACCAGAAAATGGTCTTTTTTTTTTTCTGTAGCAGTCCCTTGATCTATGAATATCCTCCCCTTGGAGACCAGAATGGCCCCAAAAATGTTAGCCTTTTGTGAGGTCCTAAAAACCTGGCTTATGTTTTTGGGGTGCCGAATGTATTAAAGGCCCCGTTTGCTGATTGTGTTGCTAACTGGCCAAGTATCTTGACTGCTGTGCTAGCACTGATGATGTTACCTAGTTTGGGTAATGAAATGTCTGCAAGAAAACAACCAAGCTCAGAGAACACCAAGGACCCACCCCCCAGTCTTCCTCCTCCTCTTCCTCTCCCACTCTCTTCTAGCACTGATGATGCTATCTAGTTCGGGTAATAAAACTTTTGCAACAAAACAACCAAGCTCAGAGATCACCAAGGACCCCACAGTCCTCCTCCTCCTCCTCCTCTTCCTCTCCCACTCCCTTCTAGCACTGATGATGTTACCTAGTATGGGTAATGAAAGGTCTGCAAGAAAACAGTTAAGCTCAGAGAGCATCAATAAACCCACAGTACTCCTCCTCCTCTTCTTCCTCTTCCTCTCCCACTCCTTTCTAGCACTGATGATGTTGCCCAGTTTGGTAATGAAAGGTCTGCAAGAAAACAACCAAGCTTAAAGAGCACCACAGACCTCTCATTTTAACCCTGAGCTACAAATATTCTCCTTTATGGGAAGCAAGGTGCTTTCTGATCAAGAGTTGGAAGGAATGGCTTGGCCAAACTCCTATCAGCTTATTTGTTCTTCTAAGCAAATTCTAACCTGCTCTTCTCCGAGAATGACTGACTGCCGCTCGTGCTAATCCCATTATTAATAGCATCTCATCCCAATTAGCAACATTAACATCGCCCGAGAGTGACAAAAGTTTTGTCAGCTTTGATGGCAGGTAAAAGAAAACAGGCAGTTGATGTTTGTGACAGTCAGGCAGAAGCCCTGTAATCAGAAGAGTTGTCAAAGGAGGGCAGAGGCTACTGAGGCTGGCATTCCTGCTGAGGACAAGGTATTTGAACCAGGCATCAAGGTGGGGAAGCATTTCCACCCTTTCTTATCAGAACTGTCAGCCTCTGCTTCGCTTACTTGCTATCGGCTGCCATAGAAACGGGGGTGGGTGGGTGGGGGCATGGTATTTGGGATGGGAATAAATGGTACAGGAGTGATATGAAAAAGGGAGTTTTCTTCTTACCATCTTCTGTGCATGCTGGGGTCGGTGTTTGGACTTGGTGAAGGCCAACCATCCTGCATGCCAACATGATGATGCCTTTTGGAGATGCACCCCACATGACACCTAAGAGAGTTGCAGATTGGACAGTGGGGTGGGGGACTGGGTTATCCTTTGAAATGTATTTGTTCGCCCGCTTCTGGCTCAGATCTTGCTTTACTTTCGCTGCTATCTTTTCATAACCAGGAAAAGTATTTTAATTCCACACACAATGGAGTTGGGAGTTTTCTTTCTTGGTGATTGATGGAGGCACACCTGACATTAAGCAAGATCTGAGCCAGAAAGATGTGAACAAATACATATCAAAGGATAACCCAGCCCCCCTCCCTCCAACGACCCCACATCAGTTTCCCAAGAAGTGATGCCGGAATATGTTTATGATGATTCATTTACTAACCTTCTATGAGGAAAGCTTCAAAGACCTTCCCAAAAGCACGGGTAATATGGAAAACTAGTGAAAAATTTATATCTTCTTAAATTCTTGCAATAGGCTCATTTATTGTGGAAACTACTATGCTACAGAGCACATTATTGGGACCTCTCAAGTACTTTTGAAACTGGCTTAAGTTTAGCTTCTTTTATGAACCCTGTTCATTGCTGACATATTGATTGGTCCTGTTCTTTTATTACAATGAAACAAACCAAAGCATTACAACTCAGAAGATCAGATGAGGACTGGAGAGGTATAATTCCAAGGTTCCGGTCAGTTTTATGGCTCTGTTGTGGCATGTTGGTCACCAGCCCTTCCAGCAGCTGAATCAGATGAGGAGGAAGCATGGGGCTTAGAGTCAGCATCAAGGCAATCTGAGAGCTCTGGGGGAGAAGAAGAAATGGAGTTGGCAGAGAGAGAGAGAGAGAGAGAGAGAGAGAGAGAGAGAGAGAGGGAGAGAGAGGCGATGCCTGGGTCATCCATCAGATCTTAGATGGAGAGTCAACAGCCCCCAGGTCTGAAGGTGACTGATGAGGAAGAGGAGGAACAGCTGGGTCCAGTGCCTGATGGGTGGAGGCAGAGGAGAGGAGAGCAGCGGGAATCTATGGGCCGGTCCTTGGGACAGAAGAGCCACTGATGCTAGCTAAGCCCCACCCTAGCTCTGAGGATAAAACGCAGGGGATGGAGATGAAAAGATGTGGCAGACAACTATTCATCTCCCCTTCAGGCTGCCACTGATAGCCTGACTTCTGAATCCTGTCTGGAACTTATCGGAATCCTTCCTTTAAATCTGCGGTGCTGAGAGTTGGGCATGCCTTTTGAGCGTGTGTAACTTAACAGTGAAAAATATTCATAAGTCACTTAGTTCAGTGTCATTGTAACTTCAAACAGTCACTAAATGACCTGTTGTAAGTCAAGGGCTACCTGTATTACAATTGGTGGTTCCCTATAGACAGGGGTGAAATGCTACTGATTTGGACTGGTTCACCCGAAACAATAGTAAAAAAAGCTACCGATTCACCAAACCATTAGTAAAAAAAAAGCTCGCCCAAACCAGAAGTAAAAAAACCTACAGGTTCACTAAATCAATAGTTTAAAAAAAGCTACCAGTTCGCCCAAACCAGTAGTAAAAAAAGCTACCAGTTCACTTGAACCAGTGGTTAAAAAAAAGCTACCAGTTTATCAAACCAGTAGTAAAAAAAGCTACCGGTTCGCCCAAACCCCTAGTAAAAAATGGTACCAGTTCACCCAAACCCCTAGTTTAAAAAAGCTACTGGTTCACCCAATCCAGTAGTAAAAAAACCTACCAGTTTGGCCGAACTAGTAGTAAAATAAATGCTACAGGTTCAGGCGAACTGGTATTTCCGATGAAAAGATGTGACGTGTGATTTATATTAGCTGGTAAGCGGGGTTTCCTGCTTTCTAGCTAATCTAAATCATGTGGCACAGCAGATTCCGCCCCCCGCCCCCCATTATTCTACTTACCTTTGCAGGCACACTCAGTAGCAGGCTCTGCCCGCCTGGACATCATCACGTCCATTTTTGACACTCTGCGCATGCGCGGAAGGTCCTGCGCATACATGGAGGTGGCTCAGAAGTAGGTTCCTACCAGTTCGCACCGGTTCATCTGCGTAGGTAGTAACCAATTACCTCCCATAGACCGATCAGATCACACAGACTAGGCCTCCTCCGGATCCCATCTGCCAGCCAATGTCGGCTGGCGACTCCCCGGGGGAGGGCCTTGTCTGTTGCAGCTCCAGCCCTCTGGAACGAGCTCCCCGTGGAGATCCAGACCCTTACTACTCTCCCAGCCTTCCGCAAAGCCACAAAGATCTGGCTGTTCAGGCAGGCTGGGGGGCTGTTGAAATAGCCAGCCCCATGGGAACTATGAATGTTGTGTATTTTAAATTGTTGTTTGTCTATTTGTCTATTTATCCCCTTCCTTTGTTTATTGTAAGCTGCCCGGAGTCCTTCGGGAGTGGGCGGCATACAAGACCAATAAAACTAAACTAAATTAAACTTGGCTGGCCATGCCCTTAAACCAGTTCTGTTGGTTCTCCGCATGCGAAGTGTATCCCTGAGCAAACCAGCAGTAACAGAAGCCAGAACTCACCCCTGAAGTAGCTCATGCACTCACATTTGCAAATCAATAGCAAAGATAAGTAGATTTCACCCCTACCTATAGACCGATGTTTCCCAATCTTGGGAAATTGAAGAAGCCTGGACTTCAACGCCCACAATTTTTAATTGTTTGCAACAAGCAGTAGTATGCAACACTTGTGTTTCCCTATTCCTGCAGAGCCTGGCTAATGTATTAGTCAGCAAACCCAAAAATAGCCCCATGACATTCTTGCCTAAATCATTGCACACAGGTAACAAGCAATAGTGACTAAGAAAAATAATAATTAAATTAAATTAAAAAAAAGAACAACAGGAAACGCTTAGGGAATTCTATTACACCAAGTCCATTGGAATAATTGAGTCCATCTAAACAGCAGGTTACAGTGCTTAGCAAATAGACACAGAGGGAGTATTAAAATAATCAGTAATACATTAGAAACCTCACACAGAGGTTCATGAACTTTATCATACTCTTGTTCCCTAAAATAATACCATGGAATTGCACAGACATCTCCCTGCCAAGGATAAAATTAATGATTTCACTGGGGTTAAGAAATAAATAAAGCACTTACTTTTAATAATTAAACATAGCAAGCAAACAATGATAGGATCCTTCAATTTGATAAAACAAAACCTTTTCGGGGGGGAATAGCAACCACAAAATCCTCAATAAAACGTAAATCTGTAGATCAACTTGCTTACTTTTTCAAAATAGCTGAAGTTTGGTTTCCGTTTGAAGACAAGCGTTCTCATTCCCCCAAACTGGGAGAAAATAAAATAAGGGAATTGTCTTACCTTAAGTCATCTTCTCTTGAACTGCTGCAGGTTGCAAAACCCTGACAGGTCTGCCTGTTGCTTTCGGTGTTCTCAGAGAACCGTTCACAAACTGTTTTTTCTCATCAAAGTATCTTAATAAAACACCTTCCTTGCAGTTTCCTCCTCTTTGATTTCTCACTGCCCTTCCTTCTTCCATAATTCTCCTGTAGAGGAAAAGTTGGAGCTTTAGACAGAACATCATTACTTCTGCTTTCAAAGGCAAATGTGGTGTGTTAAAAAAAAAGAAGAACAACAATGGCACCACAACAATGACCCACTTAGGTTTCACATCTCACTCTGGAACTCCTGGGCATTCTATATACTTCAACTGATGAATTTCCAGCCCCACTTGAATATTGCGACTGTTGTTGTTTTTTTTAATCTGTCTGTCTTTTGTCCTATCTGTATCCCCTTCCCCCCTTGGTTGTTAGCCGCCCGGAGTCCCTCGGGAATAGGGCGGCATACAAATTGAATAAACTACAAGTACAACTAACACCAAACTGATAAGGCTCCTTGGGAAGAGCTTGCAAAGAAGGGTTTTGTCCAACACTCATGGTCTATAGCAATAGCGCTTAGACTTATATACTGCTTCATAGTGCTTTACCGCCCACTCTAAGCGGTTTACAGAGTCAGCCTATGGCCCTCAGTAATTTGGGTCCTCATTTTACCGACCTTGGAAGGATAGGAGCCTGAGTCAACCTTGAGCCTGGTGAGATTCGAACTGCCAAATTGGAGGCAGCCAGCAGCCAGCAGAAGTAGCCTGCAGTAGTGCATTCTAACCAGTGGTGGGATTCAGCCAGTTCGTGCCACTTCGGGAGAACTAGTTGTTAACTTTCTGAACAGTTCGGTGAACTGGTTGTTGGAAGAAATCATTAGGGCAGAGGACCGGTTGTTAAATTATTTCAATCCCACCACTGATTCTAACCACTCTGCCACCGAGACTCCATGTCAGCCCTTCTTCATTTCAAAATCAGGAAAGAAAACCACAGGACTCCACTGGTAGAAATCAAGTGTACTTTTACTAATTATAAATGAATAGAAGCTAAGCTAAGCTAAGTCTAAATATTTAGGCGCGAACGCAAAGAATATATTGTATAATTCATTCCCCTCCCCTTGGCATCCCGTGCACAGTCCAATCATAATTCTCCCAAATGTCAGGTGTGAGATAACTTCGAAAGGCATCACCAGGATGGAATGCTGGTCCGTTGGCCTTGGCAGGAAACACTCCTCCTCCACATGTGCAGTAAGGTGGACAGTTCAAAATCTAGAATCTTCCTCCAGCATAACCATGAGTCCCCTCCCAAATACCATGCCCCCCTCCCCGTTTCAATGGCAGCCGAAGCAGCAGTAAAGCGGAGGCTGACACTCCATGTTAGCATATTTAAGAATCACTTCTTAAAACTTCCAGTGATGGAGCAGCTATAACTTCTGAAACAAGCTATTCCAATGATTAATTATTCTGTCAAGAAATTTCTCCTTAGTTCTAAGTTGCTTCTCTCCTTGATTAGTTTCCACCCATTGCTTCTTGTCCTATTCCGCTTTGGAGAATAGTTTGACTCTTTCTTCTTTGTGGCAGACTCTCAAATATTGGAAAACTGCTATCATGCTATAAAAAACACTCTACAAACACTTTGTTGGAAATCCAGCACGTCTCCTTTTTTTAGAAGAAAAAAAAGAGTTGGGGGCAGTTAATAATCTGTCATAAATACTGCGATATTAGACCATTCCCCATGCATGGTTCCTTCTTCAGCATTTTTCTAACACGAAAGAGCTGATGGGGAGCCTTGTCGTCTCCCGTACATCATTAAACAGAGCCTATACCATCTGCTTCAACTCCTAATTATAAATGCAAAACAACATAATTCACAATTGCATCATAAAAAAGTAAAATATAAGTGATTTAAATGCATGTGCTTTGCTAACGCAAGACACTGCTCATCTGTTGTGTTTCCTCCCCACGCCACCCCACCCTTGTGTTAAGCGGGAACTCTAGGGTGAAATGTTTTCATGGAAAGAAAAGGGGAAGACCTTTAAAAGATTGGAAAAGCACAGGACTTTTTTTAAGGAGGGGCACACACTCTAAAGTAGATATTCTTTGGATGCATGGATCACTTATTGTTGTGGTTGTTGCTAGTCGTGAAGTTGTGTCTGACCCATCATGACTCTATGGACAACATTCCTCCAGGCCTTCCTGTCCTCTGCCATCCCATGGAGTCCATTTAAGCTCACACCAACTGTTTCAGTGACTCTATCCAGCCACCTCATACTCTGCCGTCCCCTTCTTCTTTAGCCCTCAATCTTTCCCAGCATTAGGCTCTTCTCTGGTGAGTCCTTCCTTCTCATTAGGCTAAAGTATTTAAGTTTCCTCTTCAAGAGCTGGCCTTCTGAAGAGCAGTCAGGGTTGATCTCCTCTAGGACTGACTGGTTGAATCGCCTTCCAGTCCAAGGGACTCTCAGGAGTCTTCTCCACTAGCAGAGTTCAAAGGCCTCAATTCCTTGGTGCTCAGCCTTTCTTATGGTCCAATTTTCATAGCCATCCATTGCAATTGGGGAAATCATAGCCTTGACTAGATGCACTTTTGTTGGCAGGGTGATGTCTCTGCTTTTTAATATGCTGTCTAGGTTTGCCATAGCTTTCCTCCCCAGGAGCAAACATCTTTTAACTTCTTGGCTGTAGTGTCCGGAGCCTGGGGAATGAGAAACAAGCCCCCTGTCGTGGTGTAGGAGGCCAACAAGGCCATGGCCACTATAGCCATGCCCACCCAGTGACCAGGCAGAAAATCCGTTGCTGAAATTTTTGAAGCCCACCCCTAGATGGACTCCTTAGGAGCATGAATCCATAACATTCCCTGCCTCTTCCCCGCAAGAGGTAATTGATAGATTTGATGTAAGATTAAAGGGCATCAGATTTGAATGATAGTTCAATGATAATTTGGTTTGTAAAGATTAATAACAAATCTTATTTATTTTTCTTAATGAAGTATTAAACTCTTAAGTCATTTCACTGTAAATCAACCAAAGGCTACCCTGCTGATGCCCCATCATAATAAATGCTAATACCTTTCATGAAATTCTGTCGTGAACTTTATTAAAAATTGCACTGAATGCTACCTAGGGTTGCCTGAACCTTCATAATCCAGTATTTTATGAAGATATGCCCCCTTTTTTAATTAGCCCATTTATTTCTGATTTCTCTGACTCTTGTAAGATGGTTTAATACACCATAGCCCAGATATTTAATAACCAGTTCAATATTGGTGAGATGTTTTTCAGTTATAACTCATAATGGTCAATTTTACCATGGAAGGAAAATGAATAAATAACCATTTTCTGAGCCACTGATAGAATATTGGGTCTGAGGTAATAAAATAACTTTATATTATTTGGGGAGATATCCTGACTCTTGCAAGATGCATGTAAAGTTTTCAGAGAAAGAAAACCAGGTAGATATATTGAGAAAAATCACTATTAATAATAGTGATTGATGATTGATGATGATGATGATGATGATATGATTTCAATTTCGATTTCGATTTTATTGTATTTCTATGCCGCCCTATTCCCAGAGGGACTCAGGGCGGCTCACAAACCAAGTCGGGGGGTGGTGGTGTCACAAACAGGAAAAAAAAAAAGACAACAGATAACACAACACCACAATTTTAAAAACAATCAACAGCCACACCATTCGAGCGGGGACAGGAACCCATCAGCCTCAGGCCTGTCAGAACAGCCGGGTTTTTAAGGCTTTGGGGAAGGCCTTGAGGGTGGTGAGGGTCCGAATCTCCATGGGGAGCTCGTTCCAGAGGGCTGGAGCAGCCACAGAGAAGGCCCTCCTCCGGGTGGTAGCCAATCGGCATTGGCCAGTGGATGGAATTCGGAGGAGGTCTAATCTGTGGGATCTAATCGGTCTGTTGGAGGTAATTGGCAGCAGGCGGTCTCTCAAGTACCCAGGTCCAATACCATGAAGGGCTTTATAAGTGACGACTAGCACCTTGAAGCATATCCGAAGACCAATAGGCAGCCAGTGCAGCTCGTGGAGGATAGGTGTAACGTGGGTGTACCGAGGTGCACCCACAATCACTCGCGCGGCTGCATTCTGGACAAGCTGAAGTCTCCAAATGCTCTTCAAGGGCTGCCCCATGTAGAGCATGGTAATGGTCTGGACAAAATTATATTTTACAGCTTAGAATTCAGAATTTATCCATTCATAATAGGAGGTAGGGGTGGGCTTCAAAAATTTCAGCAATGGGTTCTCTGCTCAGTTGCTGGGTGGGCATGGCCATGGTGGGCGTGGCCTAGTCAGCCTCCTCCACCATGGCGGTGGGGGTGCATTTTCACAGAGCCTCAAGCCTCTGGAGGGGGCAAAAACTGCCTCCCCCGGGCACTGGAGGCTTTCCAGGAGACCTGTTTCCCATCCTCCCTGAGCCTCCAGGCGGGCACTGCATTTACCTCACATCCAAAATGGGCCATGTGAAGACACCTGGGAGTGGAGGGGAGGGGTGGGAGGGGAGGGGTTGGCGGGGCAGCCAGGGGTGGGATTTGGAAGTTCTCTCAAGTAGTCGTAACTTTAGCTACGGGGTTCTCTCAAATTCTGGCAAATCCGTAGCAGCCCTTGATAGGAGGGTCATTAACATGAAACGGAAGATTGGCTTCACTATAGGACTAAAAAGTCCATCAAAACTATCATCCATGTATGGTAGAAAGACATTGCTAGAAGATTTTGATCCAAAAATCTCTGAAAAATAAGGTGGGGACACAGCAGTGGTGGGTTGCAGGCGGTACGCCCCAGTACGAGTATACCGGTGCCTGTCCGGAACAGAGGGTACCGTTCCAGTACAGTGCTCCAGAGGGCCCACCCATCCACCCGAACTCCTTACCTGTATTTGAGCTCTTCGGCGCTTCTGTGTACGCGCACGGAGTACACGGCGCCTGCGTGAGGCTCTGCCGAGCAGCTGGAGCATCACAGAGGCTCGCAGAGGCATTGCAAGAGGTAAGGTTCATGCTACATGAACCGTACCAGTTGCAACGGGATCTGGAACCCACCCCTGGGACACAGGCAGTTTCGGAATGAGACAAACCTGTGCAAAATCCTAATCTACATGCACATTCACAATCATGGGCAAAAGCTTTGCTAGCGTAAAAATTCTGAGTCAATATTCACTATTACTATTTGTAAAAGTGATTTCTTTCCACTGATTGAGAGAACAGGTAAAAATGGAAACCACAGACTTTTTCTGCATTTTCCTTCTGAAACTGGGAAGGGTTTCAGATGAGCACATGCACTATATTGTCAAAAGTATTCGCTCACAACTGAGTCTGATTATGTGGATGGGTGAGCGAATACTTTTGGCAATATAGTGTATATTCATTCCATGGCTGTAATAACTACCATGGCGCAGAAATGCAGTCACCAGAATAGAAAGGTGAGTTAAAAATAAATCAATAAAATAATTCAAGTATCTCCAACGACTTATGTTGTGCAGCAGCAGCACAGCTACAACAATCTTGATTTTTTTTTAAGGAGTACTAAGATCAGATTTGATTACAATGTGAATGGGAATATCTGGATATTTCCAGATTCTTGGCTAGAAAATGTATTCTGGAAGAAGAAAATGGCAAAATGCTTCCATACTGTTGCCAAGAAATCTACATGGAGGGGGAGGAGGAGGGAGAAGGCGGGTTCAAAGACAGAGGAGAAGGAGGAAGAGGAAGAGGAGGAGAAGGAAGGAGAAGGAGGGTTGGAAGACAGAGAAGATGATGGAGAAAAAGGAAGAAGAAGAGATAGAGAAGGAGGGTTGTAAGACAAAGGAGGAGGAAGAGGAGGAGGAGGAGGAGGAGGAGGAGGAGGAGGAGAATTAAGATTATTACTTTTCTAAAAACAGCAGCTGGTATTTTTTGTATTTATCTAAAGCATATAATTGCCAGGAAAGAAGAAGGAGGAGGAGGAGGAGGAAGAGGAGGAGGAGGAGGAGGGGGGAGGGGGGAGGGGGAGGGGGAAGGGGAAGAAGAAGAAGAAGAAGAAGAAGAAGAAGAAGAAGAAGAAGAAGAAGAAGAAGAAGAAGAAGAAGAAGAAGAAGAAGAAAATAATCTTTGAGTTGTGATAAGAATGTTGATTGAGAACAGTGAAGTATGTTTCCGCTTTTAGTGTTGAAAGTTATAGTACTTAAAATATTTTTTATGAAGGGAAAAGTGGAGACATGATGAAAGCATTCAGAACAATGCTGTCAGTTTTCCTTTGAGCCTTTTTTTCCTTCCATTCCCAAATAAATCATTTATTTGATTTCAGACCTTCTTTTAGCCCAACAGAAAGCAACAAAATGAGACAGAGAGAGAATGAGACAGAAGTCAGGTATCATAAACGGTGTTAGCTAGCAATCGTCCATATTTGCAAATATATTTCTCTCCCCACATAAACAGAACAATGCCCAGGGAACAATGAGGCTGGCAGAGCTGAAAATCAGGAGGTGAACTGCTCATTAGAAAATGATTTTGTAAAAGAGGAAAAAATTACAGCTTTGAAGAGGCTATTAGAGTATTTTGACCCTGCCAACTGCCAAGTCCTTCCTGATAAGTAGTCATTTGGAAATCATTTTTGTATTTCTAAATACAAAACTACACTTTCCCACTGGAATCAGGAAGTATTAAGCGATGAGGTTAAGCCAGCCATAATCAGAACAAAGTTGGATTGTCATATAACTACTGGCCCATATATGACCATATACTGGTCATATAACTACTGGCCCACTAGCTTTATTCCTAAGCAATTTGAATGAGTGTAAGTTTTGGTAGCCTGAGAGGAGATAGGATAGGAGTTTCACATGCATTCACATCACCCCAAAAAGGATAAAATTAACATGGACAAACATTGATACCCATTTTGCCTGGGCATACGCTATGGAAGAAGATTTCCTTGTGCTTTTCTTCCTTGCCAGAACTCAGTGATCAAGATTTTACATTGCTTTATTTGGGTTTCAAGAGATGTGGTTCAATGCTTAGGATTCTGGAATCAGGCTGGGAAGATCCAATTCAGATCCTTACTCATCAAATTCATTTGTGGGATAACAGATGAGTAGAGTTGTAGGTCACCTAATCCAATCCCCTGTCTGAGCAGGAGAACATTTCTGACAAATGGCAGAAATCTTCTTGAAAGCTTCCAGTGATGAAGCTCCCACAACTTAAGGCAACTTTTGTTCCATTGGTTGATTGCTCTCACTGTCAGAAAATTTCTCTTCATTTCCAGGTTGAATCTCTCCTTGATTAGTTTCCATCCATTCTTTCTTGTCTGGCCATCAGGGGCTTTGGAAAATAGGATGTCCTCTCCTCCTCTCTGTGGCAGCCCCTCAAATATTGGAAGACTGCTATCATGTCTTCCCTTTTCCTTCTGTTCCCTAGACTAGCCATGCCCAGTTCCTGCAACTGTTCTTGATATGGTTTAGTCCCATCCAAAATAACCCCATCATTGTTTTATTTGAATTTTGTCCATTCTGACAGAGGATCCTTACTTGGTCCAGCTGTTAAAGGAGGCCTCAGGTGATCAAGATTTAGGCATTTGGCAACTGGCTTGTATGGTGGCAGTCCTGTTGTCATGCCAACTCCATTGGCAAACTTCACAGATGGCTTCCAAGAAGCACAGTCAAGGGTGGAAGCCAGCAAGAGGTCACCAGTTGTGGTCCCATCAGGCATGCCAGCCGTCACACCAGCCCAGCTCCACTGCGCATGCGTGTGGCCTCCACCAGCCGATTGGTCTTTGGGTCTCAGCTGTGCATGCACGGGGGTGAGGTGCATGCAGGAGAAGTGCACGTGCATGCACAGGGGGACAGGGATGGTGCATGCACAGGTGGCACTCACATTGCATTTGGGGGCCTCGCCCCCGTTTTGGGTCTGGAAGACCTCCTGCACCAACCTGGAAGCTAAAATGGGGTGCGGGGGTGCCACACGAGCCCACACCCCCTGTTTTGGGCCTGGAAAGCCTCCTGCACCAACCTGGAAGTCAAAAGTGGACATGGGGAGAGGGCTGCATGGGTGAGGGCAAAGGAGTGTGTGTGGGGTCACACACATATGCACGAGGGTGGGGCGCATGTGGGGAGAGCATGCACGTATGCACAGGGGATGGGGTGCACTGGAAGGTTGCACACGCATTGTATTACCATTGCACATGCGCTTTTGGTGTGCAGCAACAAGGTTAGCTCTCACTGTAGTAGGTGATTTGCTTAACAAATGTAGCCCTGAAACTGATATTGTAAGTCAGCAAGTTTCCATGACATTTCCCTTAATGACCATAAGTCATAACAGCAGAGTTGATGTGTCTCAGTTGTGGTTAGTAAGTGAGAATTCCCTACATCTGACAAGCTAACGAACTGCTTCTGCATTGTACCAACTAAGAGGAAAATGAAGTGTATTGTCACTCAAAAGTAGGATAGTTTTTGGTGTTCATGAACATATAGTCAGGGAGTTGAGAGAAGTCTTGTAAACCTGACATAAACCTTACCACAACCTTTTAGAGGAGAATGGTATTATTACCTCTAGGTTGTAACTGGGGGAAAGGAAAAGATAAGGAAGATTACAAGGTGAGTTAATAGAAAAAGTGACATTCCGGGAACGTTATGATTCATAGTTCTGAGCTACTTAGACTGTTGCATAAAAAAGGATTTTAAAACCTCCGAGCTTTAAAATATAAACTGTAATAATGATGGCACTGAAAGGTAACAATTTTTGTCTTTGGCAGAAATCCCAAGTACAATTATAATTCACCAACTTTTTAAAAAACCTGTCAACCTCTTGTGTTTTCATGTGCCTGAAGTATATTCTTGGGGTTGAAATAAGGCATTGCCAAATGTCCTGCATTAAAATGGACTCATTTTTGTTTACAGAATAACAGAGTTGGAAGGGATATTGGAGGTCTTCTAGTCCAACCCTCTGCTCAAGCAGAAAACCCTATGCCATTTGAGACAAGTGGTTATCTAATCTCTTCTTAAAAACTTCCAGTGTTGGAGAATTCACAATTTCTGAAGTGAAGGCATTCCACTGATTAATTGTTCTAACTGTCAGGAAATTTCTCCTTAGTTCGAGGTTTCTTCTCTTCTTGATTAGTTTCCACCCATTGCTTCTTCTCCTGCCATCAGGTGCTTTGTAGAATAGGTTGACCCCCCTCATCTTTGTGGCAGCCTCTGAGATCTTGGAACACTGCTATCATGCCACCCCTAGCCCTTCTTTTCATCAAACTAGACATACCCAGTTCCTGCAACCGTTCTTCATATGTTTAGACTTCAGTCCCCTTTGTTGCTCTTCTCTGCACTCTTTCCAGAGTTTCAATACATTTTGTATTGTGGCAACCAAATCTGGATGCAATATTCCAAGTGTGGCATCATAAAGTACAGAACAGAATAACAGAGTTGGAAGGGACCTTGGGGGTCTTCTAGTCCAACCCCTGCCTAGGCAGGAAACCCTACACCACTTCAGACAAATGGTTATCCAATATCTTCTTAGAAATTTCCAGTGTTGGAGCATTTAGAACTTCTGGAGGCAAGTTGTTCCACTGATTCATTGTTCTAATGGTCAGGAAATTTCTCCTTAGTTCTAGGTTGCTTCCACACATTGCTTCTTGTCCTGCCCTCATGTGCTCTGGAGAATAGTTTGACTCCCTCTTCTTTGTGGCAGCCCCTGAGATCTTGGAACACTGCTATCATGTCTCCCCTAGTCCTTTTCATCAGACTAGACATACCCAGTTCCAGCAACTGTTCTTCATATGTCCCCTAATCATCTTTGTTGCTCTTCTCTGCACTCTTTCTAGAGTCTCACCATCTTTTTTACATTGTGGCAAGCAAAACTGGATGAAAACTGGTATTCCAAGTGTGGCCTTACCAAGGAATTATAAAGTGGTATTGACACTTCACGTGATCTTGATTCTATCCCTCTGTTTATGCAGCCTAGAAAGAACTGTGGTGGCTCATTTGGCAGCTGCTTCACATGGCCGGCTCCTATTTAAATAGTTGTCCACGAGGACTCCAAAATCCCTCTCACAGTTACTACTACTGAGCAAGATACCACCTATACCAGTGGTGGGTTTCAAAAAATTTTAGAACCTCTTCTATAGGTGTGGCCTGCTTTGTGGAGTGGCTTGCCAACCATGTGACCGGGTGGGAGTAGCTTGCCAGTTATGTGACTGGGTAGGAGTGGCTTGCCAGCCATGTGACCAAGTGGGAGTGGCTTGGCAGCCATGTGGCTGGGTGGGCATGGCCAACTTGTAAAATGTGGTGAAACTCACTTAACAATGCTCTTGCTTAGCAACCAAAATGTTGGCTTAGAAACTCTGGCATTTGAAGCACACAAGTCTTAAAGCTGTCAAGTTGCAAGACACTTGCACCCCTAACCCTTTAGAAAAAAAAACCCCAGGGGTGTTCAAACTTGACAGCTTTAAGTCTTGTAGACTTCAACTCCCAGAATTCCTCCTCTTGGTTTTCATCTTGATGATGTAAGGACGGGCAGGGGAGGGAGCTGGAACCGGTTCTAAATGGCACTGTAGATTTGTGGAACCTCTTCTATAGAAGAGGTTAGAACTGGCAGTAACCACCCCTGACCTATACTATACCTGTGCATTTTGTTTTCCTTGCTGTGTTAAGTGGTATTAACACTCCACGCGATCTTTATTCTTTCCCCCCTCCCTTCCTTGTATAAGCATTAATATAAAAAGCTGTGACTTAATACATCCACATAAATGCCAACTTTTTTTTAAAAAAAGATGCAAAGAAGAGCAAGTGAACTGAATCTAAGGACGCCCTGCAATTTACACATGTTTTCGTTTTTCTCCTCACCCGTGTCCTACGCGAGAATTTCCTCTGAACGGGTTTAATTTTTAATTTTCTGGAATCAGTGTTAACCAGGAAAAAGGTAATTGTTGTCAGGAGTATTCAAACTGTCAGAATATCATTCAATCTAAAAGCAGTTAGAATCTCTGCAAAAGTAATTACCGAAACTCTATTCAAGTGTAATAATAACCTGCCACTGATGGCAGCAATTATGGAGAAAGTGTAATAGAAATCAAAGAAGCATTTTTCTCTGACAAGTACATTTCTAACTAAGGTTTACATTGGCAGAATACTGTTGACAATGACAGTCTGCTATATCACTCTTAATAACCCTTGGCATGATGCTATTGCCCGAACTGTTCCCATTTCACCATGAGTCTAATTGTGTGTTTCATCGGACACTGTCCACACTTACAATGCTCTTGGATAGGGCAGGGGTGTCAAACACAAGGCCAGGATCTGGCCTGCAGGGTGCTTAGATCTGACCCGTAGTGGTGTGATTCAGTTTTTTTTTACTACCGGTTCTGTGGGCATCGCTTTGTGGAAGAAGCATGGTTTTTGGCGTTGCTTTGTGGGTGTAATGTGGCTTTGTGGGGGTGATGTGGCTTTGTGGGCATGGCTTTGTGGACATGGCAGGGGAAGGATACTGCAAAATCCCTATTCCCTCCTCACCCCACTAACCTGCTTTCCAGCTCCATTCTCCTGTGCAGGGCAACAAAAGGAGATCAGCTGGGAGGCTGGGAGGTAGTGAGGGCAGGGCCAGCCTATTCGCCGGTTCTCTCAACTACTCAAAATTTCTGCTACCGCTTCTCCAGATCCTGTCAGAACTGGATGAATACCACCTCTGCCCACAGGCTTGCCCTGGAAACAGCGAAGGACCAGCCCACAATGCCTCTGCCAACTAGCACCATTTTCACTGGCAGAGTGTCGCAGGAGGCTATCCCAGACGAAAATGGAGCTCAGGAGCCCATTTTCACTGGTAGGGCACTCAGGCAACTACAAGCACCCCTGACATGAGTGATGTCATGCTGGCCATGCCCAACTTGGCCATGGTCCTTAATGTAGGTGATTTTTCTCATGGTTTGTAGAAAAATGTCTGCTTACATCCAACCCTAATTTCCAGGTCATTGTGCATTGTTTCGAGTTTCGAGTTTCATTTTATTTATATGCTGCCCTATTCCCTGCAGGACTCAGGGCTGCACACAAACCCAAGGAGGGGAAGGAAAAAACACAAAAGCTACAAAAATACAGGGCATTTAAAAACAATCAACAGCCACACGATTCGAGAGGGGAAGGGAACTCATCGACCCCAGGCCTTTTCGGAAGGCCTGGAAAGAGGTGAGGGTCCGAATCTCTGTGGGGAGTTCATTCCAAAGGGCTGGAGCCGCCACAGAGAAGGCCCTCCCCGGGTAGTAGCCAGATGACATTGGCTGGTAGACGGAACCCGGAGGAGGCCTACTCTGTGTGATCTAATGGGTCTTTGGGAGGTAATTTGCAGCAGGCAGTCTCTCAAGTACCCAGGTCCAATACCATGAAGGGCTTTATAAGTGACAACTAGCACTTTGAAGCGTATCCGGAGACCAATCGGTAACCAGTGCAGCTCGCGGAGGATAGGTGTAACGTGGGTGTACCGAGGTGCACCCACAATCGCTCGCGCGGCTGCATTCTGGACGAGCTGAAGTCTCCAAATGCTCTTCAAGGGCTGCCCCATTGTGACCTTGGATCTTCATATTTGGTAAGGCCAAGACGTCATTCTGAGACCCAGAGATGAGACAGCAAAATCCATTTGTTGTTGTTCAGTTGCTAAGTCATGTCCAACCCTTTGTGACCCCATGGAACAGAGCATGCCAGGCTCCCCTGTCTTCCCCTGTCTCCTGGAGTTTGCCCAAATTTCCAAAGCACCTGAAGTCCAGACAAAGAATAATGGATGGAAACTCAACAAGGAGAGATTCAACCTGGAAATAAGGAGGAACTTTCTGACAGCGAGAACAATCAACCAGCGGAACAGAAGTTGCCTTCGGAAGTTGTGGGAGCTTCATCACTGGAGGCTTTCAAGAAGAGATTGGACTGCCATCTGTCAGAAATGATGTAGGGTCTCCTGCTAGGGTGGGACTAGATGACCGACAAGGTCCCTTCCCTTCCATTGTTAATCTGTTAAATTCAGAGGTGGTATTCAGCCAGTTCTGACAGGTTCTGTAAAACCAGTAGTGGAAATTTTGAGTAGTTCAGAGAACCGGCAAATAGGCTGGCCCCACCCCTGCTGCCTCCCAGCCTCCCAACCTCCCAGCTGATCTTCTTTGTTGCCCTGAACAGGAGAACAGAGCTGGAAAGTAGGTTAACAGAGTGGGGAGGGAATGGGGATTTTGCAGTATCCTTCCACTGCCATGCCCACAAAGCCACACCCACAAAGCCACGTCATGCCCACAAAGCCAGGACTATTTTCTGCAGGACTATTTTAGGGACACAAAGGCCATGCAAAGAATTAGCAGCCTTTTTTAAAAAGAAGTTTTTTTGAAAGGAAAACCAGCAGATCCTAAGACCAGCAGATCCTAAAGTGGCACACTTTCAGCACGCAACAACAAAAAGGTTATCCGTCACTGTCCTAAGGGATTCCCAGGAGCATTGAAAAGAGGATTCAGAAATCTGTATGTATACGGCTGCTCCTGACAGCCTATGGTTCCTCGCAAGCCATACCTACAGCATTAACGAAGACACGTCTCCACTGTCCTTAATGTAATCTGTTGTGACATCTAAAGCAAAACAAACACAAATTCCTGGTCATGAACCATTTCTAAACATCACAGGTTATTTTAATGGCTTCTACTCTTGTTGAGATTCACCATCTGTTCTGGCCTTTCCGTACACATGCTAATAGAGCACAGTGCACAGCTGAGCCATAAAAACAAAATCCTAAAACTATACATAATTTAAGAGCCTATGTCCTCTTCGTTCCATCTTCAATTTCATATACATCTGTTACTTTTCTCTCTTTATATGCCAGCCAGTGTCCTTTTTCAAATGTAGCCTTTTCAACCACTGTTAATGTAGCTACTGGAGGAAAGAAAGAAAGAAAGAAAGAAAGAAAGAAAGAAAGAAAGAAAGAAAGAAAGAAAGAAAGAAAGAAAGAAAGAAAGAAAAAAGAAAAGAGAGGGAGGGAGGAAAGGAATGAGAAAGAGAGTGATGGAGAGAGAGAGAGAGAAATAAAGAAAAAAAGAGGAGGGAGGGAGGAAAGAAAGAGAGGGATGGAGGGAGGAAAAGAGAGGAAAAGAAAGAAAAAAGAGGAAGGAGAGAAGAAAGAAAGAAAGAGAGAGGGAGAAAGGAAAGAAAGAAAAAGGAAGAAAGAAAGAAAGAAAGAAAGAAAGAAAGAAAGAAAGAAAGAAAGAAAGAAAAGAAAGAGGGAGGAAGGGAAAGGAAGGACGGAGAGTGTTGGATGGATAGATAGATAGAGAAAAAGAAAGAGGGAGGGAGGAAAGAAAGAGAGAGAGTGGAGGGGGGAGAGAAAGAAAGAAAGAATGAAAGAAAGAAAGAAAAAGAAAGAAGGAAGGAAGGAAGGAAGGAAGGAAGGAAGGCAGGCGGGCTCACCAGGAAGAAAAGTAGCCATGTTAAGAGAGACAGAAGGAACAGAAATATTCAAACAGTTTAGCCAGCTAAATAGACTTGTCAATTGCAGATTTGCTCGAGAGAATGAGGGACACCATCTATAAAGTCAGACTAATTTTCCAATTTCAGTTTTCATCTTTTAGTCTCTCATTTTTCCGACTTCATTTCAAGCTGTTCCTGCCTCAGTCTATTCCTCCTCTGCTAACAATGTGTTCATATTTTGATCCAACCTTTCTTCTAATATATGTATTTGTAAGGGCGCATTTCCTGAAACGTCTTCAAAGAAAACCCAGAAAGTCCACTTGCCTCTTGAAAAAATCACCTTTAGGGGGAAAAACTGTCTATTCTCTTCTTGAAAACTTCCAGTAATACCCACAACTTCCTGAAGTAAGCCGTTCCATTGATTAATTGTTCTCGTCAGAAAATGTCTCCCTAATTTCTAGATTGGGGCCAGCCAGGGGTGGGATTTGGAAGTTCTCTGAACCAGCCATAACGTTAGCTACAGGTTCTCACGAACCTGAGCAAACCCTTAGCAGGCTACCCCTGGGTAGTTCCACTCCCTCCAAAATGCAGATCAGATCATCAAATGAATGCTGAGCTTCTAGAAAGGACGGCTACCATCTTCCCCCAAGCCTTCCATCCTTCTTCCTGTCTTACCCTTCCCCCTGAACAATCATTCGGAAATTGGTAGTTAGGCCCGCCATGAGATTTTCACTGTGCAACAGTCTAAGCCAACATCTGCCTGGCATATTTATCGTTTCCAGCATCATCAGCCAGATGAGTTTTTTCTATTGTTCCAGGAATCATTCGAGCATATAATAGACTTCCAACAAGTTCAACTCTTCTGCATTAAGGATAGCACAAGTAGACAGTTTCCTCTGTCATATCGCGGATTAGATTCTCTTCCACCCACCCCAACCCAGCCATTCAGTGGAATCGCTTCCTCAAAACAGGAGGGGGAAACAAATTAATGGCAAGTGATCTGATTCCGACAACCGTTTCTCCCAGTCCCTGTTGCCATGTAGAGTGAAGGACGTACATGCTAAGTTCTCCTAAAATCAACTTCAAATCCACTTGACGGGTCAATGGTTGCTCACGCTGGTCTTTTCAAAGGAGGGTGTTATGAGCTTTGCCCTTGACTCAAACTCAATTTCATTGAGGGCCACATCAGGGTTGTGTTTGACCTTGGGGGGTGGGGGCGTGGCCAGGGTAGACGGGCCAGGGTGAGCATGGCCAGCTTAACATCACTCATCTTGGGGACACTTGTGGTGACCAAGTGCTAAGGTAAGACTGAGCATGGTCAGCTTAACATCACTCATCTTGGGGACACTTGTGGTGGCCAAGTGCTAAGGTAAGACTTCCCTCAAACCCTCCCTACCTCTAATTATAATTTCCTTCCTTCCTTTTCTTCTTTTTTCTTCCCTCTTCATTCTCCTTTCTTCTTCCTTCCTCTGTTTCCTTATTCTTCCTTCCTTGCTCTCTTCCCATCTTCCTTTCTTTTTCGTTGTCTTTCCTCTTTCTCCTTTTCTGTCCCATCTTGCCTGCTCAAATGCAAAAGGGGAAACGTTTCTCGTTTTGATTCGTTTTTAGTTTGGCTTGCTAGCCCTCTGCCAGTGAAAACGGAGCTCAGAAAGCCGCACATGCCCCCCCTGGGCCTTGTTTTCAGCCGTGACAGACTCTTGCAGCCCTCTGCCAGTGAAAATGGAGCTCAGTGGGAGGGGAGGCAGGCAGAGGCACCATGGGCCGGTGCTTCGTCGTCTTTTCCAGGGCACATCTGGCCCACGGGCCTTGAGTTTGACACCCCTGACTTAGACTAGATAAAGGACTTCCCTTGCAAGCAAGAGTTTTCTGCATAACCTTCAGCTAGGCAAAGATAAAGGTTCCCCTCACACATATGTGCTAGTTGTTCCCGACTCTAGGGGGCGGTGCTCATCTCCGTTTCAAAGCCAAAGAGCCAGCATTGTCCGAAGACGTCTCCATGGTCATGTGACCAGCATGACTAAACACCAAAGGCACACGGAATGCTGTTCCCCTCCCACCAAAGCTGGTCCCTATTTTTCTACTTGCATTTTTACATGCTTTTGAACTGCTAGATTGGCAGAAACTGGGAAAAGTAAAGGGAGCTCACTCTGTTATGTGGTGTTAGGGATCCAAAAAGAACATATATAGAGAGAAGTAGCTGAAGGATAGGGACACAGTGGCTCAGTGGCTAAGATGCAAAGCTTGTCAATCAGAAAAGTCAGCAGTTCAGCGGCTAAGATGCAAAGCTTGTCAATCAGAAAAGTCAGCAGTTCAGCGATCCGAACTGCTGAACTGCTGACTTTTCTGATTGACAAGCTTTGCATCTTAGCCACTGCGCCACTGTGTCCCTATCCTTCAGCCACTTCTCTCTATATATATGTTCTTTTCGTGCCTGTAACTTGGGGGCGCTTTCCCCAAAAAAGTAACTTGTGAAACATCTCTACAATATTACAGGGGAGCTTGTACTTTATCTAGAATGGAATAGGGTCTCCTGCTTAATCAGGGGGTTGGACTAGAAGACCTTCAACGTCCCTTCCAACTCTATTACACTGTTAAACTCAACCTCTATTCTGTCAGTCTTAAAGAGCGCCAGCCTGAGGATGGGGATAAGAGAAAAACAGATTGGGAAAGGACCTTGGAGGTCTTCTAGTCCAACCTCTGGCTCATATAAGAAACCCTATACCCATGATGGCGAACCTATGCCATGTGTGGCAGAGGTGGCACGCAGAACTCTCTCTGCGGGCACATGCATCATTGCCAGCTGTTCTTCTGTTTCTGGTACGCACATGTGGGTCTTTGCAGGTGCCAGAGCACCGGAAAACAGCCTCAAAATGGCCTGGGAAAATGCCTGGAAAATAGTCCCCAAAATGGCCTGAGAATGGCCAGAAAAATGGCCCCAAAACTGGCTCTTTTTCAGGCTATTATCAGGCCGGTTTTGGGCCAGTTGTCAGCGTTCCAAATATACTGCAGAATTCAATCAGAGTCCAAGGCAGAGCTATCCTTAAAGTTCCAATTTAATAAGACAGACATGTTGGCATCGTACTGTGGAATCCCAATTCTGGAAGTTGCATCAGATTCCCACCCAGTTGAAAGTTCATGATCTTGTCCCCACACCCACAAATCCATCACATGGTCCAATCTTCTTCTTCCACGCTGGCATCTCCACCCAGCTGCTTCTGGTCAGGTGCAGAGGTGGAGACAAAAGATGACCTAGGGCTTCTAGAAAAGAATGACAACAACACATTCCACAATCCTACTCCTTTCTATTCCCCCCTCCAAACTACTACACTAATGAAACAGCATAATGAAATAAGAGAGAGTGTGGCAGGCCAAAGATCCTAAAAGGGATATAACTGCAGGCCTGACACCAGTTTTCAGTTGTTTTCAGGCCATTTTTCAAGCCAAAAATGGCCTGAAAACAGCCCGAAAAACGGCCTAAAAATGGCCCAGAAAACAACCTGAAAATTCCCTGAAAAATGACCAAAAAAAACAAGCATGTGCACATCGGCCAGCTGGTCTTCAGGTTTCCAGCAATCCAGCACACAAACATACAAACACATGTGGGCGTGTTCAGGTTTAGGCACTCCATGTCAAAAAGGTTAACCATCACTGCCGTATATCATTCCAGACAAGTGGCTTTCCAATCTCTTCTTGAAAGATTCCAGTGATGGATCACCCATAACTTCTGAAGGCAACTTCTGTTCCACTGGTTAATTGTTCTCAACGTGAGGAAATGTCTCCTTACTTCTAGATTGGTTCTCTCCTTGATTAATTTACATCCATTGTTTTCTTGTTGTGCCCTAGGTCAGGTCAGGAGTTCCCCAACCCCTGCTCCATGGACTGGCACTGGTCCACGGCACGCCAGAAACCAGGCCACACAAACAAGCGAAGTCCCATCCATGGGATGCAGTCAGAACATGAAACCATGCCCTCTCCAGTCCGGGCAAAAATCTGTCTCTGCAGAATCGGTCCCTGGTGTCCAAAAAATTGGGAGCTGCTATCTTAGGTGCTTTGAAGAATAACTTGACCCCATATTCTTTACAATACAATACAATAGCAGAGTTGGAAGGGACCTTGGAGGTCTTCTAGTCCAACCCCCTGCCTAGGCAGGACACCCTATACTGTTTCAGACAAATGGCTATCCAACATCTTCTTAAAGACTTCCAGTGTTGGGGCATTCACAACTTCTGGAGGCAACTTCTGTTCCACTGATAAATTGTTCTAACTGTTAGGAAATTTCTCCTTAGTTCTAAGTTGCTTCTCTCCTTGATTAGTTTCCACCCGTTGCTTCTTGTCCTGTCCTCAGGTGCTTTGGAGAATAACTTGACTCCCCTCTTCTTTGTGGCAACCCCTGAGATATTGGAACACTACTATCATGTCTCCCCTAGTCCTTCTTTTCATTAAACTAGACATACCCAGTTCCTGCAACTGTTCTTCATATGTTTTAGTCTCCCATCCCCTAATCACCTTTGTTGCTCTTCTCTGCACTCTTTCTAGAGTCTCCACATCTTTTCTACATCGTGGTGACCAAAACTGGATGCAGTATTCCAAGTGTGTCCTTACCAAGGCATTATAAAGTGGTATTAACACTTCACGTGATCTTGATTCTATCCCTCTGTTTATGCAGCCTAGAACTGCGGCAGCCCCTAGAACTTTGTGGCAGCCCCTCAAACATTGGAATCCTGCTATCATGTCTCACACACGCACTCACGGTCCTTCTTTTCGTCAGTAGAGTGCAGTTAACTTAGTGCTGCGTGGAAGTTCTTTGTAGCCATCAGACTGAGTCTACGGAGCTTCGGCCTGACCCTTAGGAGCGTAGAACAGCTTTTCTCTGGGGAATCGCTTCAAAGAAACGCTTTGATTGAAGCTCTGTTGAATCAAAGCACCCCCCTCGGTGCCCTAGTTGTTACATTAGGTAGGAAGAGAGGCCCTGGGCAGGACAGTGTCTTGAATGAGATTTGAGATCAAGACTTTCTGCTTTCTTTTTTCCTGCGTTGCTAAATGGAGCGTGGGAAGTTTCTTTGATTTGCGCTGGTATATTAGGCCTATGTGTTTCTCATCACAAAATGGGAAGGTCTAGGATCTGAGTTTTTGGGGGAGGATGGTTATGTGCTGCCCAATCAAATCCTTCCAGACTCCCAATACCAGAGGTGATATTCAGCCGGTTTGTACTGGTTCCTGCTGGCAAAGAGGTGACTGCTGGGAGGCTTCTTGTGTCAAAACCTACAGGCTGAAAAAGAGCCTTAAGTCCCATTGCCACCATTCTTCACACTGGCCATGGACATGCACCCCATTGCCTGCCTGTGTATGTGCTCAGCCGCAGCCCATTACCAGACCCAACCAGGAGAACGGCCTGCTGTGCCGGAGGGACAGCATCGCAGTAGAGTTGATTGGAAGGCAGCTGGACTGTGGCGTCCCTTTAAGGTACTTCGATGCGGGGGGGGGGTCATAAAGGGACAGGATGTAGGAGCTGCCTTTTCTGCTGGTGCTGTGTGTGTGGCTTGGTGGTCGTGGCTTGGTGGGGGTCATGTGACTGAGTGGGCGTGGCCAACTCAATGCTCACATTGAGCTGGCCATGCCCACTCAGTCACATGACCCCCCCCTGCCAAGCTATGCCCACAGAACCAGAGGTTTTAAAAATTGAATCTCACCCCTGCCCAATACCTTCCCACCATGTTCAAGGTGGGATGGGTGTCAAACCCAAGGACCGTGGACCATATCCGGCTCATGGGGTGCTTAGATCTGGAAACAGCAAAGGACTGGCCTGCGGGGTCTCTGCCAGAAAAAAAAACAGAGCTTGTGGGGGGGGTCCATGTGCAGGCTCCCTTCTCCCCCCGCAGTGGTGAAATTCAATTTTTTTTTTTACTACCGGTTCTGTGGGTGTGGCTTGGTGGGCCTGGCAAGGGAAGGATATTGCAAAATCTCCATTTCCTCCCCACTCTGGGGCCAGCCAGAGCTGATATTTACCGCTTCTCCGAACTATTCAAAATTTCCACTACCGGTTCTCCGAAACCTGTCAGAACCTGCTGAATTTCACCCCGGGCTCAGTTTTCACTACCAGAGGGCCAGCGAAAGAAACTAAAACTAAGCCAAAACAAAAGGATAAATGTTTGCATCCTTTGCATCCTAGAAGGCAGGAAAGGAGAAAGGGGAAAAGTAAAGACAAAGACAAAGAAAGGGAGATGGGAAGAGAGCAAGGAAGGGGGAAAAAGGAAAGAGGGGAAGGAAGAAGAAAGGAGAATGAAGAGGGAAGGAAAAAGGAGAAAAGCGACATCAAGCTGGCCATGCCCACACCAGCCACCCCTTCCCCGAGGTCAAACCCAATCCTGATGTGGCCCTCAATGAAATCGAGTTTGACACTCCTGGTCTATGAAATGCAATCACACGTGGGCAAATAAAGTATTCTAAATTTGCAGCTTTCAGCCTTGGGCCAGTTGGTTAGTGTAAATGTCCTCCTTCTGAAGAGCAGGTCAAAAAGGGACTTAATGTTTTCCTGCAGAGGAAGGAGAGATGCAGCCCATGTGTTCTAACTTCACTTGGCTTAAGAGAAGTGAATCTGTCACGCAGATGTTGTGGTGGCGGAGTAGCCCTTACTCATTAGAGAGAGAGAAAGAGAGACTACCAAGGAATGAACTTGCCAGTGGCAAAAACCTTTTAGATCTTGTCATTCCATCCTTTAGAGTTGGGTTGGTCATGACCTCCAAGTCTCTGCCAGATGGGGCACCTCTTGCCAGAGACCTAATTTCTCAAAATAAATCAGGCAAGCACCAGCCCAGCACCTGAATAAAACAAGAGCAAATTACCAGCCGAGTTACCCTTAGGCATCTCTGTGAGGAAGTTAAAGCTTTCAATTCAGGGGCCAAGAGACCTGTGGCCCTCCAGAAGTTGCCAGAATTTAGCAACCAAGGAGAAACGGTAAAGGGTAATGTAAGCTCCACTCCAAATTCTGCATGCCTTCTCCAATGTGTTTATGGAAAGATTTGGCATTTCTTGGTTCTTTTAACTTGTCCAATCTTTTCTAAAAGTCATTTCCCAATCAAGGGAGGTATTAATACCACTCTATAAAGCCCTAGTAAGACCACACCTAGAGTACTGCATCCAGTTTTGATCACCACACTTGAGACTCTAGAAAGAGTGCAAAGAAGAGCAAGTAAGATTGTTGAGGACTCGGAAAGTCCTCGACTTACGACCTGGTGGCTAGCAACAAGCCACGCAGCGCCCTGATTGGCTAGGGCGCAGCTTTGCCTGTTGCTAGCCGCTAGGGTCACACTCATTGGCTATCCCTGCTTGACAGCTCTGTTTAAATAGCTGTCAAGCAGGGAAGGTGCTGAATCGCCTGTAAATAGTTACCTTGAATAACCCGCTTGTTCTGGCAGTCCTGGCTCCCGTCTCGTCCTTCCGTCAATCCTCAAAACTGGCGACGAGGGTGGGATAGTGGCGATTCCCGTAATCGGTGCCTAGGACGAACGAGAGGGCAATAAGCCGCGAAGCCGCTCAAACCGCGGAGCATCCGCCGGCTCTTCAATCCGAACATTTTTTTTTCTTTACCTCACATCGCGACCTAGAGATGGCAGCTCTTCCACCATTCACCCCATTTGGAACCTCCGGCGAGTCGTGGGCCGGGTTCCTCGAGCACTTTGAGTGCTACCTCATAGCCTCAAAGAATCATAACCTGCAACCGGAGGAGAAGTGCAGTTTCTTCATCAGCTGCTGTGGCCCGGCTATGTTCGCCTCAGCGAGGGCCCTGGCCTCTCCTCGGCCAGTTTACCAACTCAGCTGGGAGACGCTGATGGCGAAACAGAAAAAGATGATTATGATTTCCTTCAGACTTCCTCTTTGCCTGCTCTTGTTCTTCCTTCAGCCTCTTGCTCTCCTTTTAAAAGTTCCATTCTACCCAACTCTTGCCCGTATAGACTTTTGATAGTTGCACATCTGCCTTTTTCCTGTCCACAATCTGTAGGCAACAATGTGTGTGGACCTCTCACCCAATTCTCTCTTCCATTGGTCTTTACCCAAATTCATTTCAAGGGGCCCTCACACCTGCCCAGAACTGATGCCCACATCAGACCAACCTAGATCCTTGCAATGCATCCAATCCATCTAAATATTGATGACATTTCAGTTACTTGCTACCTTCCTTGGCAACGGTAACCAAGGCCTTTTTCAGAACTCGATCCCGCTCTCTCATTCCAACCATCTGAGAGGCCTGAAACCTCCTCTAATATACTTTTACCTCCTAAACAGTTTCTTGAACTAGTCTTCAGACTTTAACAACGCACACGCAAATCCCGAGCTTTCCCTCTGCACATTTTTTTTGGCAGAATCAGCTACATTATTCTCTTTCTCATATAACATATAATCCACAGTTAACTGAACAACCATTTCCTTTAACATTCAATTATTAGATTAACCCAGCTGGCTTGTGTTTTCACAACACACTAAACATGGGAAGGACCACTTTGATTGAATTCATTCGTGGAGTCAGAGGCTGCCTTGTTTCAGCTTACCATATTGGGAAAATCAGAAAGGCTGGGCTTGGACAAGGATGAACAGATCTAGGATGCAAAAATCCAGATGACTATTATGGGGTAGCAAAATATTCTCAATGTGAATATTGCCCTTCACAGTTTCAAAATCTCTCTCTCTCTCTCTCTCTCTCTCTCTCTCTCTCTCTCTCTCTCTCTCTCTCTCTCTCTCTCTCACCATACACACACACACACACACACACACACATACACAAAACTCTGGAATGCCTTGAGCAATTTCAACCAAACTTGGTACACAGATGAATTACTCTCTGGAAACAACTACTGTGGGGTTAAGACACCACTAAAACCCCTCAGGAGGGTGTTCTTTTAAGATACAGCCTGTTGTGCCGTAAAATGGCTTCTACTGTACAGCGCAGTGGAGTTGCCATGGTAACTGCTTCACAGTATTCCACAAGGGGGCTCCCTCTGGTAAGGGGGAAAATCCAACCTTAGAAATTACGTTTGATCAGGACATTTTCTCCCTATAAATAAATACCCGGGTAACGCCGGGTTATCAGCTAGTAGAGAATATTTGTAGCTCAGGGCTAAAATAAGGAATTCTTTGTGCTCTCTGAGCTTGGCTGTTTGCTTGCAGAACTTTCATTACCCAAACTAGATATCCTGAAATGCCTGCAAGAAAACAACCAAGCTCAGAGAGCACCAAGGACCCCTTAGTCCTCCTCCTCTCCCTCCTCCTCTTCCTCTTCCACTCCCTTCTAGCACTGATGATGTTACCTAGTTTGAGTAATGAAACATCTGCAAGAAAACAACCAAACTCAGAGAGCACCAAGGACCCCACAGTCCTCATCCTCTTTCTCCACCTCCACTCCCCTTCTATTTCTCCTCCACTCCACATGCCCCTCTCCTTCCTAGCATTGATGTAGTTAGCAATAGCAGTAGCAATAGCAATAGCAGTTAGACTTATATACCACTTCATAGGGCTTTCAGCCCTCTCTAAGCGGTTTACAGAGTCAGCATTTTGCCCCCAAACAGTCTGGGTCCTCATTTCACCTACCTCGGAAGGATGGAAGGCTGAGTCAACCTTGAGGCGGTGAGATTAGAACCGCTGAACTGCAGATAACAGTCAGCTGTAGTGGCCTTCAGTACTGCACCCTAACCACTGCGCCACCTCGGCTCATCAGTTACCTACTGGGGTACTGAAATGTCTGCAAGAAAACAACCAAGCCCAGAGATCACCAAGGACCCCACAGTCTTCCTCCTCCTCCTCCTCCTCCTCCTCCTCCTCCTCCTCCTCCTCCTCCTCTTCCTCTTCCTCTTCCTCTGACTGATGATGTTACCTAGTTTGAGTAATGAAACATCTGCAAGAAAACAACCAAGCTCAGAGACCACCAAGGACCCCAATCTTTGGACAGTTACACAGCCACAAGAGACTCAAGTCCACCCCCCATGAATTCTGTTGACCCTTATCTAGTGTCAGTTTAGCTGTGACAGATTTGCATGTACAGGTAGAAATAATAAACTGTTCAGTGCTTAGAACTCAGTGAATGTCCCTGGTTCTTTGTGCCTGACAGGTAAGCTTAAATTTCACAAGGCTTAAAATTAAAAGGCTGGAGCCTGGTGATGTCAGGAGAAAGCATCTCATGGATGTTGCAAAATTGTCAACTCTTGATAGGTGGGTTAAGCTTAGGAATTAAGAGAATTGGGTCAAAGACATGAAGCCCCTCTATTGGGTAGAGTGATAGAGAAGCTATTTCTATTAGAAAATTAGAAATAGAATAGAAATTCTTTGTTCTTTATGGAGGGATACTTTTCAAGGACTTCGAACAGCTTCTTCATGAAGGAAAAATGCAATTGGGAAAAATATAATTTGTCTAAAACCCTGGGCAGTTGCTGTCCACTAGACTAGATTATAAAAATATACTTAACAATGATATACCAACAGAGGAAAATGTGATAAGGAAAGTTTTAGAGTGTGCAGAGTTGGATAGACTCACAAAAGAAATAAAAGATAAGGAGGAAACAGAATATTAGATGGTATAGGACAAGACGTAAAAATGGTTAGATGACAAGTGTAAAACTTAAGGAAAGACTAAATGAAGAAGACATAGGAGTTAGAAATTAGCAATGTATATGTCGAGATGAATAAACATGTATAAATGGAAACCATGCACAATGAAGGATTGTAATTTAAGGAATTTATATCCCGTGTTTCCCCGAAAATAAGACAGGGTCTTATTTTCTTTTGACCACCACCCCCGAAATAAGCGCTGAACCTTATTTTCAGGGAGGTCTTATTATTTTTGAGGTGCAGGAGGAGGCGAGCGTGGTCACCTCATGGCTGCTACCGTTGCAATATTTTCAGGGAGGGCTTATTTTGGGGGGAGGGGTTATTTTAGCGCATGCGCTCAAAAGCTCGATTGGGCTTATTATCTGGGGAGGTCTTGTTTGGGGGAAAACAGGGTATTAGTATCATATGTTTACACAAAGAGAAATTGAAACAAGGGGGGTGGGAATGCATATACAATGGATGTATACCAATGTGGAAATGTTGTATTTTTATATTTAAAAATATTTTTTTTAAAAGATTATAGAAATATACCAAGCCATGGTGGCGCAGTGGTTAGAGTGCAGTGCTGCAGGCTGTTTCTGCTGATTGCCAGCTGCCAGCGGTTTGGCAGATCGAATCTCACCAGGCTCAAGGTTGACTCAGCCTTCCATCTTTCCGAGGTGGGTCAAATGAGGACCCAGATTGTTTGGGGGCAAAATGCTGACTCTGTAAACCGCTTAGAGAGGACTGTAAAAGCACTATGAAGCGGTATATAAGTCTAAGTGCTATTGCTATTGCCCTTCCTTCCTTCCTTCTGTTAGAATGCAGTATTGCAGGCTAATTCAGTTCACTGCCAGGGAGTTCAATCTTGACTGGCTCAAGGTTGACTCAGCCTTCCATCCTTCCGAGGTGGGTAAAATGTGGACCCAGATTGTTGGGGAGAATATGCTGACTGTAAATTGCTTAGAGAAGGCTGGAAAGAACTATGAAGCAGCATATAAGTCTAAGTGCTATTGCTATACAGCATGGGGTTTTCCAGTTCAAGGATATGTTCCATTTTTGCTCAGAAATTGACTAATCCAAAAGGTTTTTTTCTTCTTCGCTTAAATTTTTAAAAAAGACACACTGACAGAGGATTTATCCCAAATGCCAGGTCTCCTTCCAGTTGAACTGTCCACTGTATTTCTGGCACAACATCTAGAGACAAATGTAAGTTTGGAAAAGGAGCTTCTGTAAAGCAGACAGCCCTTCTGATTAGTATCTCCTTTTGCAAATCTTCCCTGCATCGTTTGTTTTCCAGATGGGCAAGTGAAAAGGCCAAGAAACCCAGGTCAGCCAATCTGATTGGGGGGGGGGGGTGATTTCTGGCAAGGAAATTTGCAGATATATATGGGGAGGCAGGAAGGAGAGGTCAGACACATTTTAAGAAAATGAGAGCTCAGACTAATCTTCTAGGTGAATTTTTTATAGTATTTCTCATCTGTTCTTCTCTTTGGCTTTACTATCTCTGCTGGCGTTCGCATTTTTAGAAGTGCGTCTTCCTTTTCTTGTTTTATTTGTTTCCACCACAACAGGGAAGAGGATCAGTTAAATGAGGAAGGGGGTGAATTAAATTGCTATTAAAATGTTTTGTAACCATAACCAACAGCATGCCCCCTAAGATTCTCTTAAAGATTAATCCATGGATCCCAAAATAAATCATTTATTTATATCCCACCTTTATTATTTTTACAAATAACTCAAGGCGGCAAATATATCCAACACATCCATCTCCTTTTTCTTCCTCACAATAATCCTGTGAGGTACATTGGGCTGAGAGGGGGCGGGGAACTGGCCCAAAGTCACTCAGCCAATTTTCATGGTAGAACTAGAATTCACAGTCTCCTAGTGAAAGTTAAGCAGCTGGCTTTCATGGCTGAGGTGCGACTAGAATTCACAGTCTCCTGGTGATTGTCCCAAAGTCACCCAGCCAGCATTCATGGCTAGAGTGGGACTAGAACTTCCAGTGCCTTGACCACTAGAACTAAACTGGCTCTCTACTTATTTAAATAATCCTAGAGAAATTCAGGAAACAGCATTTGTTCGTGTTTGAATAATCTACCATACACACTTAAAAATTCACTTGATGCAGTGTGAAATGGGACAGAAAAAGAAAAGTCCTGTGAATTTTCTTATATTAATTCAATTAAGGCTCCAAGTCCATTTGTGGGCAGTTCTCCCTGCCAGAGATTTCTGGATGGTCTTACAAAGCAGCAGATAATTGATTCAAACAGATTTCATATTGTTTCATGACATTTAATAAATTCCATCTGATTTGAAATTGAATTTACCTTTCAATCAAATCAGATTTACTTGTTTAATCTACTTCTACCTGCTCATCCCTGACCTTTGTGAGAGTATGACATCCAGCATAGCACTGAAACCTTAATCCTGTGCTATAGTTTCCTGTTCTGACCTCCCTCGTCCCACACAAACAAACACTCCGAGCCAAAGATAAGTTACGGCATTTAATTAACAGACAGACAGGTCCTTGGCAGCAAACCGGCACAGACAATCTTGGGCAGCAATCCAGCACAGATAAGGCTTGGCAGCAATCCAGCCTGCCAAGCTCACAATAATGTTCTCCAACATTAGTTCCTGCATTGACTTCTGCAAGAGGGGCGTGTGCACAAGCAGTCCTTTTTGTAGTCTGGAGAGGAGCCTAATGATCACCAGCTGAGTGCAATTACCTCCTGTACTTGTGCAACTGTTCCTGATGCCTATTAGCTCTTCGGTGCCAGGCATCCAGGAACAACTCACTGCTGGTATCCGGATCACTCTCCCTTGTCTCCTCCCCACTGGTCCAAGGCTCAGACGCCTCCTGGGGGCCAACCAGCCTCTCTGTGCCCTGCTCGGAGTCAGAATCATGTCCAGGGTCCTCCACATCCTCCAGAGCCGATTCATAGGGCCCCTCACTGTCGGAGTCTGGTGGCAGCTCCAACGGCTCCTGCTGGGCCACAATAGTTTCCACATGCAATATCTGCCTTCTAGAACAGCATTTCCTGGGATCCATGCCACCTTCATTCTTACTTTATTTTAAAAGACTTAACAATCATGTTACTAATTTAACAACTGCAGTGATACACTTAACACATTCCCCCCCCCCAAAAAAAAGTCATAAAATGGGGCAAAACTCATTTAACAAATTTTTCACTTACCAACCCAAATTTTGGGGTGAATTATGATTGTAAATTGAGGATTACCTGTATATTGCTCCCGTATAATCTGAGTCCTCATTTTACTGACCTCGGAAGGATGAAAGTCTGAGTTAACCTTCAGCCTGTCAGAATCGAACTCCTGGCAGTTGGCAGAATTAACCTGCAATACTGCATTCTAACTGTTGCACCACCATAGCTCTAGGCGACATCATTAATACTAATACAGAGTGGGGTGTACTCTCATTTAATATACTAATGGTTTGCCTTGGTGGGAATTGTCTTGACAGTTCCTTGATTGTGTTGTTTTTTACTGTTAGCTTGTTTGTCTGAGTTGCTGATTCCTTGATTGGGGCATTGATTCTTGGTTTGAGATAATCTTGTTGTTAATCTCTGCTCATCTGGGTGTGAGGAGAAGTTTTGGTCTTTTTGTTTCCTTTCTGGCTTTTGGATTGTTTCTTTTAAATGTTATGTAGACGTCGTTGATCTGTATGTGCCTGCCTGTTGATGGCTGTTTGGTCTGAATACCAGGCTTCCAAGAATTGTCTAGTTTTTTTGAACATGAGTAGATGGGGATGTAAAGGGACCCTTCTTCTTTTGATGTCACCTTGATCTGGATCACTGCAGCAATCTGATTCAAGACAGGGCAAAATCAACTTAGTGCTTCTTGGAACAAAAGCAGATGATTCAGTTCAACTGGACCTCCAATTCCTTGGAAAGAGGTTTCAAACACAGGAGAGGAAATGAATCTTCCAGGATGACTATTTTACAAATGTGCTTCAGGCTCCTAGAATTCCAAAGTCTAAGAGAAAAAAAAACAATTACTACCAACCTGCCTTCCACTGAGGACCTGTACACTGCACGAGTCAAAAAGAGGGCTGTGAAAATATCTACAAACCCCTCACATCCTGGGCATAAATTATTTCAACTTCTACCCTCAGAACGATGCTACAGGACACTGCACACCAGAATAACTAGACACAAGGACAGTATTTTTCCCGAATGCCATCACTCTGCTAAAGAAATAATTCCCTCAACACTATTTACTAAGTCTGCATTACTATTACTATTAATCTTCTCATCATTCCTATCACCCATCTCCTCCCACTTATGACTGTAACTTTGTTACTTGTATCGTTAAGATTTATATTGTTTCCTAGTATGATTTGATTGCTTATTTGTACCCTATGACTATCATTAAGTGTTGTACCTTATGATTCATGACAAATGTATCTTTTCTTTCTATGTACACTGAGAGCATCTGCACCAAAGACAAATTCCAATACGCTTGGCCAATAAAGAATTCTATTCTATTCTACTCTACCCTACCCTACCCTACCCTACCCTACCCTACCCTACTCTATTCCATTCCATTCCTTGTGTGTCCAATTACACTTGGCCAATAAAGAATTCTATTCTATTCTATTCTATTCTACCCTACCCTACCCTACCCTACTCTACTCTATTCCATTCCGTTCCTTGTGTGTCCAATTACACTTGGCCAATAAAGAATTATATTCTATTCTATTCTACCCTACCCTACCCTACCCTACCCTACCCTGCCCTGCCCTGCCCTGCCCTGCCCTGCCCTACCCTGCCCTACCCTACCCTACTCTATTCCTTTCCATTCCATTCCTTGTGTGTCCAATCACACGTGGCCAATAAAGAATTCTATTCTATTCTATTCTTTGCTCTTTACCTCCAATTGCCTTTCTAGAACCATGGTCTCTACTACCAATAATTCAAGAAGCCTGGGAAAGTAAAACAGTGCAATATTTTCAGCAAATGTATTCCATTATGCAAAATGTATCTTTTATTTCTATGTAAACTGAGAGCATCTGCACCAAAGACAAATTCCAATGACGCTTGGCCAATAAAGAATTCTATTCTATTCTATTCTACCCTACCTTATCCTACCCTACCCTACCCTACTCTATTCCATTCCATTCCGTTCCTTGTGTGTCCAATTACACTTGGCCAATAAAGAATTATATTCTATTCTACCCTGCCCTGCCCTGCCCTGCCCTGCCCTGCCCTGCCCTACCCTACCCTACCCTACTCTACTCTATTCCTTTCCAGTCCATTCCTTGTGTGTTCAATCACACTTGGCCAATAAAGAATTCTATTCTATTCTATTCTATTCTTTGCTCTTAACCTCCAATTGCCTTTCTAGAACCATGGTCTCTACTACCAATAATTCAAGAAGCCTGGGAAAGTAAAACAGTGCAATATTTTCAGCAAATGTATTCCATTATGCAAAATGTATCTTTTATTTCTATGTAAACTGAGAGCATCTGCACCAAAGACAAATTCCAATGACGCTTGGCCAATAAAGAATTCTATTCTATTCTATTCTACCCTACCTTATCCTACCCTACCCTACCCTACCCTACTCTATTCCATTCCATTCCGTTCCTTGTGTGTCCAATTACACTTGGCCAATAAAGAATTATATTCTACCCTGCCCTGCCCTGCCCTGCCCTGCCCTGCCCTGCCCTGCCCTACCCTACCCTACCCTATCCTACTCTACTCTATTCCTTTCCAGTCCATTCCTTGTGTGTTCAATCACACTTGGCCAATAAAGAATTCTATTCTATTCTATTCTATTCTATTCTATTCTATTCTTTGCTCTTAACCTCCAATTGCCTTTCTAGAACCATGGTCTCTACTACCAATAATTCAAGAAGCCTGGGAAAGTAAAACTTAGTGCAATATTTTCAGCGAATGTATTCCATTATGCGATCTTATTGCCCTGCATAAAGAAATTTGCCAGACGTTGTTTTGTGACTGTTGTGGATACCTTTTCCGAGATTTTCTGCTGATTATGCTGGAGCAATATTATGAGACAAAGAATGTATGCCTAATGGGCATAAATCTTTCTATACGAGTCACAAGAGAGGCAAGAAAAATGGATTCTGTCAAGGCTCTACATACAGATATGCATTAAACAACAGCCTTTGCTAGTTCAGAAGACCAGGTTCCAAATGTAGAATTGGTGGGGAGATAATGAAGAATAAAATTAGCACTTTGTCAATGTGTTAAACCTTGCTGGGACTTTCTGCTGGCATATTTTTATAGTTTAGGAGGATAAATGATGAGATCATAAATTTTGCCAACTTTTCAGCTGATCGTCCAAAGTAAAAATGCAAAAAAAAGCTGCACAACTGTGCACAACCAAATTTGTTATTCGGTGAGAACACTGTAGTACGACCATAATTCCCACTTAGGGAAATATATATTAAAAACTGTCACATTTTCCTATACGACACCTGCTGATGGTTTGTGCTGAATAATCCTCCCTCCCTCCCTCCCCACTGATCTTCTTTTCTGTTTTTCCTTCCTTCCCTCCTTTGTTCCTCTTCTATCTTTTCCTTCCTTCTTTCCTTCCTTCTTCTCTCCCTCCCTCCTCATCTATCTTCTTTTATCTCATTCCTTTCCTCCTTCCTTCCTTCCTCTTCTATCTTTTCCTTCCTTCCTTCCCTCCTTCCTTCTTCTTCTATCTTTTCCCTCTTTCCTTCTTTCCTTCCTTCCTTCCCTCCTTCCTTCCTCTTCTATCTTTTCCTTCTTTCCTTCTTTCCTTCTTTCCTTCTTTCCTTCTTTCCTTCTTTCCTTCTTTCCTTCTTTCCTTCTTTCCTTCTTTCCTTCTTTCCTTCTTTCCTTCTTTCCTTCCTTCCTTCCTTCTCTTAACCAAGTTGTTTATGACTTGGCAAGACCCATGTTTTAGGAAGGTTCTTCAGTGATCAATCTAAGGAACTGCATTTTTTTTCACTCACAGTGAGGTGTTGATTATTTTTCTGCATGTCTTTAGTTTCTCCTGAAATGAACACAGTATTTTTTTTCTTCTCTGAGTTTAGAACGTTTTGTTAAGAGGCTAAGTAACATCTTCAGTGGAGTTGAAATCTGCTAAAGGTGTTAACTAGCCTAGTAATGAAGCATTCAGAAACCAACTCACAAGCTCGGAGAATGAACCTTTGCCTTCATCAGTAGTGGTATTCTACTGGTTCAGACTGGATCACCCGAACCAGCAGTGGAAATCACAGGTGGCCTCGCCCACTCGCCCCTGCTCTATGGTATCCAATTTAAGCCCTTTTTTCACCAAAAGCACATGCACGGAAGGCCAAAAGCACGCACACGCTCACATTTGCGGACCAGTATGGAAGGTAAGTGAGTCTCACCCATGATCTTCATCCTACACCCAAGCTACAAATATTCACCATATTTCACAATACTATTTCCCAGAGTCTGTAAAAATGCAAAGCTTGGCTAATGAAACAGATTGAAGCAGGGAAGGGGAACTAGGAAGGGGAGCCATAAAATGAGCTGCATATATTTCATGGAGATATAGGAAGGAGAGGAAAGAAAAGAGGAAGGGGAGAGGAAGAGGAGAAAGAGAAGAGGAAGAAGGAAGAGGAAGAAGACAAGGAAGAAGAGGAGAAAGACAAGGAAAGAGAAGAGGAAGAAGACAAGGAAGGAGGGGAAAGAGAAGGAGGAGGGGGGGGAAGAATGATTAGGTATCTTCTTCAGGTTCCCTGCAACTTTCACATTGTTACACAGTCCCAGAAATCAGCTCATTAGTTCAGCAACTTTTTCCTAGCTGCAGGAATGACATGCAAAAATTCACAGATCACAGCAAACCATTAACCCTTCCAGAAGATTTACTTCCAGAAAATTGTGAGGTTGGCATGGTGCAAAAGGGGGAAAGGACTGTTGTTCTTTATTTTCTGAATTTTCCCTAAACAAGTACTTACTTTTTGTTGACCTGGGTGTTAAGAACTTGCACTGTAAAGACTAAAAATATTCCTTAGGATCAGGAATAATACCCCTGTCACAGTTTTCAACCACACTACTGGTGGACTTCAGGATGTAACAAATATGAGCTGTTATTGCTGAAGGTGGTGTAGGATGAAAAAGGATGAAAGGATGAAAAAAAATTAGTTGATATATTTATTTTCCCTATGACTTCAGTTCCCAGAGATAGGTGCAAATCTATTAAAAATGAAGGCTGTAAAATAAGCCAATATACAAAGAATAAGAATAGAAGCACCATAGAAATAAAACCCAACAGTTCTCATAATAGAAGAGTCATGATAGATAGATGATAGATAGATAGATAGATAGATAGATAGATAGATAGATAGATAGATAGATAGATAATAGATGGATGGATGGATGGATGGATGGATGGATGGATCGATGGATCGATGGATCGATGGATGGATGGACGGACAAACAGACAGACAGACAGACTCATCTCCCCTTTCCATATATTTTGACCCTAGAAAGATTTTAAGTGGAATGAAGTAGCTGACAAGAACTTTTACCTTGATAAGTTTCCATCCATTCTTTCTTGTCTTGCTTTCTGATGCTTTGGAAACTAGGTTAACCACTTCTTCTTTTAGGGGCTCCTATAAACAACAGGGGGTCAACCTATTTTACAAAGTAATACAAAGCAAAGACTTTGTGGCTAGGACTTATGGCAGTTCCTAAAGATAAAGATGCTTCTAACATCAAACCATTCTTTCAGCATTGGTCTCAATAGTCAACATTATCAGGCAAGTTGATACCCATAAGATACCACTCAATCCAAGGAACATGATGGAAGCATAGAGAACAACATTCTCTACTTGTATGAGCCAAAGCTGAATCTCTAGGGAACTTCTACAAGCTGGGATTTTGAAATCAATTTATCCTGAGTGTCTATCAATTACATAGGAATCATAAAAATTACTGGTCAATGTTTTGTTGCTTCTTAACCAAAGAGAATGGAATTATTATTATTATTATTATTATTATTATTATTATTATTATTATTATTATTATTATTATTATTATTATACAATTGTATCACAGGGGCCAGTTGTTTCGCCGGATTTGGCATTGGTTACTAGTCGGGCCCCACCCAGGGGCCTAGGACGTCGTAACATATTTTCTTAATATGCGTGCAGATCCAAGCAGTGCGGCTTTTTGCATTTGACTGATGGTGATTTTGTCAATTTTTAACTGTTTTAAATGTAATTCCAGTGCTTTTGGAATAGCACCCAGTGTGCCAATTACCACTGGAATTACCACTGCTGGTTTGTGCCATAGTCATTGAATTTCAATTTTTAAGTCCTGGTATTTTGCAATTTTTTCATGTTCCTTCTCGGCGACCCTGCTATCACCTGGTATTGCGATGTCTATGATTGTGACCTTATTTTTCTCAACCAGTGTGATGTCTGGTGTATTATGCGCCAGTATTTTGTCCGTTTGTATGCGGAAATCCCACAAGATCTTGACCATCTGATTTTCGGTGACTTTTTCAGGCTGATGTTCCCACCAGTTTGTTGCTGTTTTAATATTATAATTTTTGCACAAATTCCAATGGATCATTTGTGCTACTGAATTGTGCCACAATTTATAATCAATCTGTGTGATTTTTTTTACAGCAGCTGAGTATGTGATCAACAGTTTCATCAGCTTCTTTGCAAAGTCTGCATTTGGTATCATCAGAGGATTTTTCGATTTTGCCCTTAATGGCATTTGTGTGGATAGCTTGTTCTTGTGCAGCCAGGATTAGTGACTCTGTTTCTTTCTTTAATGTACCTGTTGTTAACCATAACCAAGTTTGTTCACTGTCCACTTTATCTTTTATTTTTTCCAGAAATTGGCCATGCAGTGCTTTGTTCTGCCAACTCTCCATTCTTGATTTTATCACATCTTTTCTGTATTCTTGTTTCATCTGTTGGGCCTTCAGTAGATTTTTGTTCTTTACTTCGATTAATAGATATTCTTGACTTTCTTTTAAATAATCATCCAGTGCATGTGTTTCTTCTTCAACTGTTTGCTTCACTTGTAATAATCCTCTGCCACCTGATTTTCGGGGCAGGTATAATCTATCAGTATCACCACGTGGATGTAAACTGTAGTGCATTGTCATTAGTTTCCTGGTTTTTCGGTCCAAAATGTCCAAATCAGCTTGTGTCCAGTTAATTATACCAGCTGTGTATCTTATAACTGGTATTGCCCAGGTATTTATGGCCTTGATTGTATTTCCACCATTCAATTTAGATTTCAAATTTTTCCTAACTCTGTTGGTGTACTCTCGCTTGACAATAGTTTTTACTTCTCCATGCTTGATATTATCCAACTGCAGAATGCCTAAGTATTTGTAGGCTTCATTTTCGTTGCATTTAATTAGTTGGCCATTGGGCATTTCAATTCCCTCACATGCAGTGATTTTGCCCCTTTTTATGGATACAGTGGCGCATTTTTCCATGCCAAACTGCATTGAAATATCGGTGCTGAATACTCGGACTGTGTTTGTCAATGATTGGATTTCTATTTCAGACTTTCCATAGAGTTTCAAATCATCCATATATAGTAAATGCGAATTTTTTTCAGCTTCTTTGGCTGTTTGGTAGCCTAATTTCATTTTTTTTAAGATTACTGATAGTGGGATCATTGTGATGATGAAGAGAAGAGGTGAAAATGAATCACCCTGGAAAATTCCTCGCTTGATATTAACCATTCTGTAGATCTCATTCCCTACTGCCAACTCAGTTCTCCATTGTTTCATCGCCTTTTCAGTAAAGGATGTAATATTTTTGCTAATGCCAGTTGTTTCTAAGCATTTTATGATCCAACTTTGTGGCAGTGAGTCAAATGCCTTTTTGTAATCAATCCAGACCATATTCAAGTTCGTTTTTCTGTTCTTACAATTTTCTAATATCATTTTATCAATTAGGAGCTGATCATTTGTGCCCCTGCTCCTTCTTTTGTTGCCTTTTTGCTGTACTGGCAAGATGTTGTTTGTTTCCAAATAATCCATCATGTTATCTGCAATAATGCCTGTGAGTAATTTGAAGGTTGTTGGCAAGCATGTTATTGGTCTGTAGTTTTCAGGTGTTGTTCCTTTAGTTGCATCTTTCTGAATCAAGTATGTTTTTCCAGTTGTCAACCATTCATCAATTTGGCCCTTTTGTAAAATTTCATTCAGTTGCCTGGCCAATACTGCATGTAAACTGGTCAGATATTTGAGCCAGAAACCATATAATTGGTCCTTTCCAGATGATGTCCAATTCTTTACCTTTTTTACTCGATTTTTCACCATCTCAGTTATTATTTCTAATACTTGCATTTGTTTGTTGCCAATGCTTTTCTCAAAGTCATGTATCCACTTTGCTTCCTTATTGTAGTCCTTTGCATTTTCCCACAATTCTTTCCAGAATTCAACTGTGGCCTGCTTTTCTGGTTTTTCACTTTTGGTGTCACCATTCACATTAAGACTTTGATAAAAACGCCGTTGGTCTGATCGAAATTGCTGATTTTGTTTATATTGGATGATTCGTGCCTCATATCTTTCAATTTTTCTAGCTGTTGCTGTTATCTGCTGTTTTACAATCTCTACAGCTTCATTGATGTTTCTTGTATCCAATCTATATCTTCTGATTAGCCGATCTATGATTTTGTTGTTTTTAAGCCGTTGCTCATGCATGTTCTTTAAGTTACTAGCATCTGCCCTTAATTTTTTGACTTTTTGTTCTAATCGGATTTTCCACTTTGGCTTTGATGCTTTTTCTGTTGTGTGACTTGGTACTTTGATTTTAACGCCTAGTTCATTAGTGACTATTACAGCTGCGCTGTACATTAACTGGTTCGTTTCCAAGATGGATCCCGATTCAATTGTTGAAAACACTGCATTAACCATTTTCATGATAGGGGCCAAAATTTTCTTAGGCACAGTTTTTAGTGATGGTAAACGTTGCCTTTCCTCATTAAGCAGAAAATGCTCCATGATCTTATCCTTCAATTCTTTTTGTTTTTGAGTTAGTTCATCAGTTGGTTCAGTGACAACTGGTTCCAGTGGCGGTGGTGTTACTTCCTCCCCGAGAGCCTCTTCTGGGAGTTCTACTATAATGTCTTTAGTTGTGTCTTGAATATCAGTTATTTCCGCTTGTGATATTGTTTTTTGGGTTTTGCAATTTGCCTGAATTTCCTGAAGTTCAACTTCACTAAACACTTTATTCCGTATAATAAATCGCTTTGATCTGCCAGTCATTGTTCACTAATATTTGAATCTGGATATTGTTGTTTCCACAATTCATACATTCACCTTAAATAATCTCTTTTTTCTGGCTCTGAGTTGTAGTAACAGGCCATTATGGCACGGTTTTCATCTGCACTATATTTTTGTCGTTTTGTTAGCTGGTCCACTTGTAGCCCACTTGTCGACGGATGTCCAGGGACCCCAACATCCGCCGCGGCCCTTGTTAACCCGTGCAACGACCAATGCGGTATAAAATTTTTATTTGTTTCTTTCACCATATTGAATGGGTTGGCAGGGTTTTTTTATGGGGCCAGTTGCCAACCTGACCCCAACCCTCCTCCTTTCTCATCCAGGCTTGGGATCGGCAACGGCGGAGTTTTTATTATTACTATCATTATCATTATCATTATCGTTATCATTATCATTATTATCTCTTTCATTCATTAAACATGAAACTCAGTCAAATGAACATTTAAAGATGTATCACAAATACCATTGACTCTTGCTGATGGTTGATAGGGGTTGCTGCCAGCATCCTAGGTATCAACCAAGTACCTTCTAAAATATACAATGTTCCGAGTAGTGCATTTTTTTGCAGTTCTGCTGGTATTATTGCAAGAAGCTGCAGTTTCTGGATGTGTTTTGTAAAATACTTGGACATGGTACCCCATGCTCCGATGACAATGGGTATCACTGTTACACGTTTCATCCATAGCTGTGTAGTTTCGATTGCCAGGTCGTGATATTTTGTGATTTTTTTTCCAGTTCTTTTTCTTTGACTCTGGCATCTCCTGGTACAGCAATATCAATTATTATTATTCTTGTTCTTGTTGCTACTGCATTGTTGTTGTTGCTGCTACATTGTTGTTGTTGTTATTGTTGTTATTCTGTTGATGTGAAGTCACAGCTGGCATTGGCCTTCTATTCATCAAATTCTTCCCCAGAATGTCAAATGTTGTAATGTATTGGAATAGTATAGGTTTAGATCCAAGCAATGTTGTTTTTTGCAATTGACAGATGGACATTTTTGCCAATGTGCAGATTTTCTAAGTGCTATCCCAGAAATGTCGGTATGGCACACAGCATGTGGATAACCCCTGAGATCACCACAGCCAGTCTATCCTATAATCTTTAATTATGATTGTCAGAACTTGAGCCTTTTGATCTGCTGCAATTTTTTTTTGTCTTCTATTCTACTATCTCCTGGTAGTGTCACATCAATTATCCTCACTTTCTTCTTCAAAACCACACTTAAATCTGGTATGTTATGAGCCAAGACTTTATTCGACTGCATTCGGAAATCCCACAATATTTTAACCTGCTCATTTTCAACTTAGTTCCCACCAATTTTTCATCACAAACATATGCTAATTTTAAACAGATGTTCTGGTGAATCATTCTGACCACTGTCTGATGTCGTTGTTTACAATCAACTTGTGCAATCTTCTTGCACAAGATTATTATTATTTTTATTATTTGCAGTTAGGTTCTCCCCGTCGGCACAAGTTTTAATTCGGCACGATGCACTTGACGGATAACTATATTAGCAAATGTTCCTAAGAATCAATTCTTTGCTTTTAAAAAAATATATGCTTCCCTTAACTTCAGCATATTTAATTAAATATTACCCTAATTATGTTCTGCGCAATTATTTTATGCCCTCCTTGGCTTTTTCAGTCTTCAAATATTTGCCCGCTAATATTATTATCCCTTGCCAGGCAAGGCACATTACATCTTTTAACCTTTTCTCTCAAGTTATTCTCACCAGGCTTCTGATTGTGTTTGCTTTTGGCTGTCGGGGATCCTTCACAGGGATAATCTGTCCCACGGATCTAGAGGCACTAGGTAAGAGTTCCCTCTAGCTGATCTCCATATTGGAGAAGTTAATAACACAAACTTTAATGGCTCCTAATCTACTGGCCCCAACATTTTTCTGCTGCTCATGTCCCTAGTAGTAGTAGTAGTAGTAGTAGTAGTAGTAGTAGTAGTAGTAGTTGTTCTCCTTCTCCTTCTCCTTCTCCTTCTTCTTCTTCTTCCACAGTTCAGAGGTTTTCTCTTTCCTAGCAATTGTATGCCTTAGATAAATACAAAAAATACCAGCTGCTGTTTTTAGAAAAGTAAGCATCTTAATTCCCCTCTCCCTCCTCTTCCTCCTGCTCTCCTCCTCCTCTTCTTCTTTTTTTCCTCCTCCTCCTCCTCCTCCTCCTCCTCCTTCCAGTAAGTGATTTCCAGTGATTTTAATCAATTCACAGCATCTTTGTCCCAAGAGACATTAATAATTTTAAGATCTTCCTTAAGTGTTTGGTGCCAGCCTTGTTTCCTCTTTCCTTCTGGAGGTATCCAAGGTAGTGCAATTTTTGGATGCTGATCGTTAGGAATATGTGTGATAGGACCAAAAAACTGCATTTGGACATAGAGACTGCCATGCCCCCATCGGAGCCTGAGGAGGACGAAATGGAGCTGGGATTGATGGAGGTTGCAGGATGGCCTCATTAGTTTGGGAGGAATGCAGGGAGGAGCAACATGAGGGAGCCTTGGGCCCCTCAGATTTGGGACGGCTTGCCAGCAATGAGGAATGGGGGCAGGACAACCGAGGGAGGGCAGGCAGTAGAGATGAGGAGTGACCTCCATTGCTGACCTTTCTGATCAACAAGCTCAGTGTCTTAGCCATGGAGCCACCGAGTTTGAACTATCAGCTGGCTGTGTTGCCTCCATGCCTTGTCCCAGGTCATCACAGAGACATGACTATAGCAGTTTATGCTCTCTTCAGCTCTAGTCTGGATTACTACAAAGTGATGTACATTGGGCAGCCTTTGAAGATTATTCAGAAACTGGGGTCTCTATTGCAGTAAGGTGAAAGACCCTAGAACAGGGGTCGGCAACCTTTAACACTCAAAGAGCCACAAAGGTCCTAACCAGACCCCCCCCCCCCCCCGCTTTCAATTCTGGAGACAATCAGAAGTCCGGTTCCCCCACCATAGAGTCTCCTCCTAGCGCAGCATCCTTTTTCCTCTACCTGTCCTAACCAAAAGACGTATCAATTGTGGAGTTGACCAGAAAACCCACCCCTTGCAGTAGAGTCTCCTCCTAGTGTGCCATGCTTTCCCCCTCCCCACCAACTGGAAGCTCCTCTCAAAACTGTGGTGCCGACCGGCAACAAGGAGGCACAGCAGAGGGATGAAAGAGCCACATGCGGCTCCAGAGCCAAAGACTGCTGCTCCCTGCCCTAGAACTATATATCACTGATAGTGTAGACATCACATTGTTTCCCAGAAGCTTTCTTCTGAGTCCTCTTCAAAATGTTGATTTTAACCTATAACACCCAACAGGTTTGCTGCTCTGTACCTGCAAGATTGTCTCTTCCCTTTCCGATGTCTTTGCTCTGCATGTTGAACCTGGGAGAAGCGGCATCATGCCCCTTAGCTGCCGAGCCTGATCGATAAAGCAAGATTGACAGATCTTCTTTAATGAGTTTCAATGCTCCCCCCAAAGAGGCTTGAGAACTGAGAGAAGCACCCTCCAGCCTTCCTTGATTAGTGACTTTATTAAGGCAGGGTCTCTTTGAAGATTTTGAATCTTATTTCATGGAATGTTGCATGGTGAACTAAGAGCCTGCTTTGTTTGATAAGCTGTAATAGGCTCTCCCATCTGCTGATGGCTTGGGGTTTTTTTTTTCCTTTTTTTAAACACAGTTAAAACATCCATAGTTAGAGTAACATCGAAATGAAAGGTGCACACTACGGCATAATTAATGGACGTAGTGGCTCAGTGGCTAAGATACTGAGCTTGTCGATCAGAAAGGTCCGCAGTTCGGCGGTTCGAATCCCTAGCGCTGCGTAACAGAGTGAGCGCCCATTACTTGTCCCAGCTCCTGCCAACCTAGCAGTTCAAAAGCATGTTAAAAATGCAAGTAGAAAAATAGGAACCACCTTTGGTGGGAAGGTAACAGCATTCCATGAGCGTTTGGCATTTAGTCATGGCAGTCACATGACCACAGAGACATCTTCGGACAGCGCTGGCTCTTCGGCTTTGAAACAGAGATGAGCATTGCCCCCTAGAGTCGGAAACAACTTACAAATATGTATGAGGGGAACCTTTACCTTTACCTAAAACATCCATAGTTAGAGTAACATCGAAATTAAAGGTGTACACTACAGCATAATTAAACTAAGTTAAAAGGAAATATGTCATACCAAAGGGTTTTAAATGAAGCCATAAACCATTTCGAATTTCCCTCTTGCGATGCCACTCTAGAACATTGCATGCCAAAACCACCCAGGCACAGGGAGAGTTTTTTTTCCCCTCGTCCCATCCCTCTGCTGTACACCTAATTTAGAATTTTAGAATAGAATAGAGCTGGAAGGTATCTTGGAGGTCCTCTAATCCAGCCCCCTGCTCAAGCAGGAGAACCTATATCATCTCAAAAAAATGACTGTCTAGTCTCTTCTTAACAACCTTCAGTGATGGAGCCCCCATGATTTCTGGAGGCAAGCTGTTCCATTGGTTAATTGTCCTCACTGTTAGGAAGTTTCTCCTTAATTCCCACAGCACTGTCTCACGTGTAAGGATATTTACCCATGGGGTATGGCCGTGACCCGACAAAAGCGCGAACGTCAAAAGCGCGCTGACAAAACCGCGGCGCTAAAACTGCGATGTCAAAAGCGCGCCGACAACAGCGCGCCGACAACAGAGCGCCGACAACAGCGCGCCGACAGAAGCGCGATTTAAGTTAAGGTAAGGTTTAGGGTTAGGTTTAGGTTTAGGTTTAGGGTTAGGGTTAGGGTTAGGGTTAGGGTTAGGGTTAGGGTTAGGGTTAGGGTTAGGGTTAGGGTTAGGGTTAGGGTTAGGGTTAGGGTTAGGGTTAGGTTACAGCGCGCTTCTGTCGGCGCGCTGTTGTCGGCGCGCTTCAGCGCTCATTCGTCGGTGCGGTTTTGTCGGCGCGGTTTTGTCACCGCGGTTTAGTCAGGCGCGCTTTTGTCATTCGCGCATTTGTGGTGGAACCGGGTATGGCTATATCACTTTATCCTTCTCATCTCATCTACTACCTTTTCTTACTCGCATTACCATTATGATTATCGTTATTCTGTTATGATGATTATTAATTTGATGTTTTGCATGTACACGGAGGGCTTATGCATCAGAGACAAATTCCTCATGTGTCTAATCAGTCTTGGCTAATAAAAAAGATTCTATTCTATTCAGTTATTTATTGGAATTTGTCAAACAAGAAATGAGAACAAGAATAAAAGAAAAATATACAACAACAGGGACAATAGGCACACTAGTGCACTTATGCACGCCCCCTCTACTGACCACTTAAGTATGAAGTAAGGTCCATGGAAGTCAATTTGTGACTGAAACTGTGAAAATTTGTAGCTGAGACAACTGAATCAGGTAGGGCATTCCAGACTTCGACAACTCTTTTACAGAAATCATATTTTTTATAGTCATGTTTATGCTATGCTATGCTATGCTATGCTATGCTATGCTATGACATGCCATCCCATCCCATCCAATCCCATACCATCCTATCCCATTCCCATTAAGGCTGATGCACAGGCTCCAAGAATGTGTGATCTCTATCCTAGTTACATCAAATGGAAGATGCTGTCTAGCCAAACCCCCTCATCCTGGCCTAGTCTGTCTATTTTGCTCTCCCCACAAAAATCACACAATGGTAAATGATGCCTTCTCAGTTCCAAATAGCAGAATTTCAACAGAGCAGCTTTTCTTGGAGGTTCCCACGTTCACCAACGCATAAGTACATGTACCATTTAGTTGACTAGGTTCGCACAACACGCTCAAACTATAGCTGAATTGACAAAACGCAGCGGCTGCATGCAGCAAAATGCGATGCCCAAACACCCTGTGTATGATTTAATTCCACGGCCTAATGCACCCAACACACTGGCATACCTTATGCTGAATTGCAAGCTTTCCATCTCTCTTTTTTAGCCTAGCTTCGTGCGATGCGCAAAGTCACCCAATTGCCTGGAGGCTGCGCATGGAAACAACTTCCACTGAAGCTTTCAGTCTGCTGTAGTGCCCTGAAAGATGTACACACTCCATCTGCAAAGTTGTAATTTTACCTTTGTGGGTCATCACTTCACCTTGCCATTTACTGTTGGATTTAATTAATTAAACTTAGGAGGGAAAAGCCAAAAAGACACCTATAGACTGGGTGAAACCAGGCTTAATAGCAGTGACTGTGAGAGGGATCTTGGAGTCTTAGTGGACAACCAGCTAAATATGAGCCAGCAATGGGCAGTGGCAGCTAAAAAAAGCCAATGCAATCCTAAATTGCATTAACAGAAGGATTTAATCAACATCAAGTGAGGTACTAATACCACTCTATAAAGCCTTAGTAAGACCACGCCTAGAATACTGCATCCAGTTTTGGTCATCACACTATAAAAAAGATGTTGAGACTCTAGAAAGAGTGCCAAGAAGAGCAACCAAGATTGTTAGGAGCAGAGGTGGGTTCCTATCAGTTTGCACCAGTTCGGTAGAACCAGTTTGTCAAATCTACCAAACCGGTTAGAAGAGGTTCCACCAGTGGCCCTGGAAAGCAGGCCACACCTACAGAAGAGGTTCCAAAAAATTTTGAAACCCACCACTGACACAAACACAAACACACACACACACAAACACACACAGACAGACTCACACAGAGAGAGAAAGAGAAAGGAGAAAATAAATAAAAAAAAGAAAAAAAGAAAGAAAAAGTGAGAGAGAGATGAAAGAAAAAAAGGAAAAAGGGACAGAGAGAAAAAAGGAAGGCGAGAAAGAGAGAGAGAGAGAAAACACATGGCCGGCAAGCCACTCCCACCAGGTCACCTGGCCAGCAGGCCGCTCCCACAAAGGAGGCCACACCCACAGAGTAGGTTCAAAAAAATTTTGAAACCCACCACTGGTTAGGAGGCTGGAGACTAAAACATACAATGAACGGTTACAGGAACTGGGCATGGCTAGTCTAGTAAAGAGTGACATGACGGAGTGTTCCAATATCTTGCAGGTTGCCATAAAAAAGAGGAAGGGGTCAAAGTATTTTCCAAAGCACCTGAAGGCCAAACAAGGAATAATGGATGGAATCAACCAATGGAACAGAAGTTGCCTTCGGAAGTTGTGGGAGCTTCATCACTGGAGGCTTTCAAGAAGAGATTGGATTACCATCTGTCAGAAATGGTGTAGGGTTTCCTGCTAGGGTTGATGGGTTGGACTAGATGACCTACAAGGTCCCTTCCAACTCTGTTAATCTGTTAATGGAAAACGGTATGCCCTGTGAAATAATGAGAAAGATGCTTATGGGTGCTTCTTTTGGGTTACTTTACAGAGAGCATTAATTATTTTAATGCAGTTTTCAGACTGGGCAAAGTAGAAGGGAGGAAATTTTGCAACTAGTCATTTATACCCAAACAAGGCTGAGTTTCCAGAATTTCCTCTTACATTAAAATGGATTGCATTGCCCTCATTTATTCACAGAAATTCAAATAATGATCCTCAGTCGAGCAATGAGCTGGGAATATTTTCACCAAGAATAGCTTTAAAGAAAGTAGGTAAGTTTTCACCAGGAACCCTTCTTGGTGAAAAATGTTCCGACTTCAACCACTTGGTTGGTGAAGAATTGTTTGAATTTCCAATTAAAACAACACCACTCCCATCTCATAATCTTAATCTGATCGGCCGTTTTCCCTACATAAACTGTGACAGCCAATTTAGAGTCAAAACTGCCCTCTTCTGGTTAGACGACTCCCAATTTCATCAAGAACATTTTATTCTTGGACCAATCGTTTTTTAAGGAGATTCTTTTTACTGAAATGTTTTCTGATTCTTCAGGATAAACTGCCCTAATAGAAGTCACAATGCAAACACATCATTAGACTATGGATATCCTATTTATAATGTTAATATACAGTAATAGGAAATAATATGCATGGTAAACGGATTATAATTTTTAAACAGTCACACTTGGCCAATAAAGAATTCTATTCTATTCTATTCTCTACTCGACTCTACTCTACTCTACTCTACTCTACTCTACTCTACTCTACTCTACTCTACTCTACTCTACTCTACTCTACTCTACTCTACTCTATGTATTATTGAGCTTGATAAATCTAATAGAATAGAATACTAATAGAATAACAGAGTTGGAAGGGACCTTGGAGGTCTTCTAGTCCAACTTCCTGCTTAGGCAGGAAATCCTATACCACTTCAGACAAATGGTTATCCAATCTCTTCTTTAAAACTTCCAGTGTTGGAGCATTCACAACTTCTGGAGGCAAGTCATTCCACTGATTAATTGTTCTTTCTCCTTAGTTCTAAGTTGCTTCTCTCCTTGATTAGTTTCCACCCATTGCTTCTTGTCCGACCCTCAGGTGCTTTGGAGAATAGGTTGACCCCCCTCTTCTTTGTGGATCCCCTGAGATATTGGAACGCTGCTATCATGTCTCCCCTGGTCCTTCTCTTCAATAGACTAGCCATGCCCAATTCCAGCAACCATTCTTTATATGTTTTACCCTCCAGTCCCCTAATCCTCTTTGTTGCTCTTCTCTGCACTGTTCCTAGAATCCCAACATCTTTTTTACATCATGGAGACCAAAACTAGATGGAGTATTCCAAGTATGGCAATACTAAGGCATTATAAAGTGGTATTAACATTTCACGTGATCTTGATTCTATCCCTCTGTTTATGCAGCCTAGAACTGTGTTGGCTTTTTTGGCAGCTGCTGCACATGGCTGGCTCATATTTAAATGAATGTCCATTATGACTCCCTCATAGTTACTACTATTGAATGAGATACTACATATACTGTACTGCACATTTTGTTTTTCTTGCCTTACTTTTACTAAATCTATATTTTAGAAAAATCTGCTGCAAATCCAGATGCTGAAAACGCTCAAAATTCTGTGTCTCATAATCAAACCCTTCCATGTATTTAGAACTAAAAATAAGTCCAGCAAAGATTTGGTCATTCCTACCATTAGTTTAAAAGAGTAATTAATTACACCTGAATCAGCAAATGTCATCACAATCACTAATTTCAAGAAATAGTTGGGAGTAAAATCCCCCTCTGCTTATTTATTCACCGTGCATTTTACTGCCAACTTGTCTGAGTTTGCCGCTTCAAGCAAAGCACCAGCCAAAATACACATTTCCTTTCTAATTCAAATTCTCAGAGTTTTAGAGCGTGCTTCTCCAACCACAAAACCCAAATATTAACAAGACATGCATGCAGCAGAGTGCATATTGATCAGAAATAACGGTGCCCAGCTTCCTTCCCATTCTTCAAAATGTCAAAGTGCCTCCTGGTGTTCTATATCCTTCTTGGGATATTTTGAAATTTCTTAGGTTGGGGTGCCCAAACTTGGCAACTCTAAGATGTGTGGACTTCAATTCCCCAAAATTCCCCAGCCAGCCTTAAAAAGTTGGACTACTCCTGTTTTTAAGCTTCCATAGTTGTTCCAAAGTGGTGGAGATGCTGCTGTTCCTTCAACAGCAACTTTCTCCATCACTCTGGGTCTCATGTTCAGATCAACATGGTGGCATTCCTGAAGGCCCAATTGTGGCCATGGCAGCAAAAAATGGAGCTCAGGAGCAGTGGTGAATTTAAAAAAAAAATTACTACCAGCTCTGGGGCGTGACAGGGGAAGGATACTGCAAAATCTTCATTCCCTCCCGACTCCAGGGGAAGGATACTGCAAAATCCCCATTCCCTCCACACTCCAGGGGAAGGATATTGCAAAATCCCCATTCCCACCCCACTCCAGGGGAAGGATACTACAAAATCTTCATTCCCTTCCCACTCCAGGGAAAGGATACTGCAAAATCCCTGTTCCCTCCCCACTCCAGAAGAAGGACACTGCAAAATCCCCATTCCCACCCCACTCCAGGGGAAGGATACTACAAAATCTTCATTCCCACGCCCCTCTGGGGCCAGCCAGAGTTGATATTTGCCAGTTCTCCAAACTACTCAAAATCAGAACCTGCTGAATTTCACCCTTCCTCAGGAGCCTGTTTTCACTGACAGAGCTCTCAGGCCACCACAGGCACCCCTGACACAAGTGATGTCGAGCTGGCCACACCAACCTGGCCACGCCCATCCCTAGAGGTCAAACACAACCCTCAATGAAATTGACTTTGACACCCCTGCCCTAAAATGACCTGCTGTCCTCTGGCCTTGGGGAAAATCCTATGCCATGATCAGCATGGAAGTCAACTTCAATTCCTGTCCCAATTGCCTTCTTTATAAGAGCAAGGCAGTGATGGGTTCCAGATTCCATTCCAACTGGTACAGTTTGAACGGTCCCGGCGTCACCCACATGGATGCGCATGGTGTGCACATGCGTCGTACTTGCCTGCAATGCTTCCGCAAGCCTCCGTGACACTCCAGCTGCTCGGCGGAGCATTGCACAGGTGCCGTACGTGCTATGTGCATATGCAGAAGCACCCAAGGCTTAAAGGACAGGTAAGGAGCTTGGGCAGGTGGGCCCTCTGGAGCACCATACCGGAACGGTACCCGTACAACTTGTTCCACCTGCAATCCATCACTGGAGCAAGGGGAGATATCTGATTCTCCTTTGTCTCAACCAGCAGACAATATTGGCCAATCTTCCTAAACCCAGTTAATTCAAAGGAGGCTGCTTTTATTTTAGTCTTCTATCTGTGACTGCCAAGAGGAACCAAATGCCTCTTTAAATAATAATAAAAAATAGGATTCTATTTAGCTCTCATCAGGAACTGAAGCCTAGTCAGACTCAGGCTCACACCCACCCCCCAATTCTAGCCTGCACTCTATGGCAATATATCTGGCATTGTTTTAGAGACGCACGGAGGAAGCAGCATGTTTTCCTGATTAGGGTAGAATGAAGAGAGAGAGAAAATCCCTCTTCCCCCAAATTGAGATAAGGATCTTAAAACTTCAAAATGATGCAAAGCTTCACTTACACCCCCAGCCTCTTTCCTTAGGCTCAGCATGAAGCAGAGCAATCATTTTGTTTTTTCTACTGTCTTAATCGCATTAACTAATTATTGTTAAATGGATGAGATGGGCCACAGTCCAGAAGGCCAAGCCAAGGCCTTCTCCTTCCCCACAGGGCCTTCGAATTGCATTTCTCAGACAGCATCAGTTCTCCTCCTCCTCTCAATTCTTCCTTCCCTGGTCCACTGTAAACTGCTTTAGAAAGCACTGAGGGTCTCCAGAGTAGCCTGCAAGGGAGGGATGCTATAGCAAAAGTAGTCAGTCAACAGTGCAATGTTCACACTTAACTCCAAAGAGATGAGGAGGCTCTGCAGACTTTTAAAACCCTTCGCAATTCATGGAATCAAAGGCTTCGCTAAGTTTTATTCGCCTCTTCCTGCTTCTGGGAGGGAGAGAAAAGAAGAGGGAGCATGAGAGATCGAGAGGAAAAAAGAAAGAGAAAGGAGGAGAAGGAGAGAAAGGGAGAGAGAAGAGAGAAAAGAGGAGGAGGAGGAAGAAGAAGAGAAGGAGAGAAAAAGAGAAGGAAGAGCAGGAGGAAGAGGAGGAGGAGATGGAGAGAGAAAAGAGAGAGGGAGGAGGAGTAGAAAGAAAGGAGGAGAAGGAGGAGAGAGAAAAAGAGAGGGAGGAGGAGAAGAGAGAAAAGAGAGGGAGGAGGAGAATAAAGAGAAAGAATGGAAGAGGAGGAGGAGGAAAGAGAAAAGAGAGAGGGAGGAGGAGAAATAAAGGAGGAGAAGGAGAGAGAAAAAGATAGGGAGGAGGAGGAGAAAGAAAGGAGGAGAGAGAAAAGAGGAAAAGGAGAAGAAAATGGCTATATCCATTAGCATTTGATCCCCAACGTATTACAGATTCCATGGTCAACTCAAGTGTCACCAATCGCCTTGCTTCTAATGCATCCAAGAGCTGTGCTTGGCCCTTTGTTCTAGAAGGTTTCTGTGCATGTCAAATGACTGAACTCATCCCCAGTCCTTCTGAGGTCCCAAATGAATTCGTAACTCTTATGGCAATGATTGCCAAGGGAGGCATTTCATTAGATGGCCACTTCCCAAGCTTTTCTGCTTCGGGTTTCTGAGATAGTTCTTGTTGTCAGATTCAGGTCTTCTCTTTTGACCCAGGATTCTGGTAGCTGTGTTGACGCTGTCCTTGTTTAAGGAACCTTCTGGTCATAGAAGAAACAAGAGAAGCAAACAGCTTGCATATCAGTAGAGGATGAGGTCCCACAGATAAGGGGATGACTTATCTCCTGGAAGACTCCTGGCACTGAAGTCTAATTTACAGTGGCAAACCTTGAAACGTTACCTCCTTTGTTTTAACTGCAGTTGGAGCAATTGCAACTACTCAGGAAATCATGCTGAGAGCTCCATGACACAAAAAGCTTTGGCAGATAATTCTGGCGCATCATACCTTTGTTGAAGATGAAGGGGCTTGCCAACAGCCCTCTTGGCGGATGGGCAAGCCCTAACTATTTTTCTACAAGAGACACAACAACCCAGTGGTTGAGCAGTTCAGCATGCCAATCTCTGGCAAGGATATTTGGGAAGAAGCTGCCAATGATGCTAAAGGGACAGATACACTGATATGTCGCATGTAAATATCATGGATTTACGGAAGGGTTGCCATCAGACAATGCACTAAGCTGTTATTTTAGCCACCGTTGGATGAATAAGCCAACTGGGAGGGTTGACTTCAAGACATCACCTATGATTTATACATTAAAGGGGTGTGGTTTGCACAAGACACAGTCACAAACAAGGACATCACAATAAAGCCCAATGCAAGGTATGGACCAAGCCATAGCAATAGCACTTAGATTTACGTTATGATCCCCTTCTGTATGGTGAGGCACGCCGACACAAGATTATTGATAGACAATTTATTCACAGTAAATTAACACGCCGACAAGATTTTGGCAGCAACCTAGACTTCCAAGATAAGAAATACACACGAGAGCTTCTCCAGCTTTAGTATATTAGTTGTGTCCTGCAAACAGCCTCCTCCCAAAGTCTCTTCTTATATACTCTCTTGGGAGGAGCCTAATCACAACCACCTGGCCCCAATTATCTTCTGTATCTGCGTAGTTGCTGTCGGCGCTTATCTGCCCGTCTTTGCCTGGCATCTGGGACTAACTCCCTTAGCTCCTCCCCACTGCTCCAGGGCCATCAGGGACAAACTCCCTTTGGCTTTTACTGCTGCTCCATGCCTCAGGTGCCTCCTGGTGGCCAACCAGCCTCTCTTGTCCCTGCTCAGAGTCTGAACCCTATCCAGGGTCCTCCACATCTTTCAGAGGGTCCCTTGCTATCGGAATCTGTTTGCAGCTCCAACAGCTCCTGCTGGGCCACAACAGATTTATATACCACTTCACAGTGCTTTACAGACCTCTCTAAGCAGTTTACTGCAGCCTATTGCCCCCAACAATCGGGGTCCTCATTTGACCCACCTCGGAAGGATGGAAGGCTAAGTCAACCTTGAGCCTGTGGGATTCGAATTGCCAAATAGTCTGCAGTACTGCACTCTAACCACTGCGCCATCGTGGCTCATAGTTAAGGACTCAAAGTACTGGAAGCACTGAAAGACCATCTAGAGTCATGTTTAAGTTGTTCCATTGAGATATAAACATTCATAACCATTCACAAAACCTTAGATTCAAGCCAACACAAGCCCAGCCTTACGAGAGTTGTCATTAATGATCACATTTCACTTCCTAGCTAAGGAGGAGTTTAAAAACTGAATCTCAACAGTCCTGATGCAATAGACCAACTGCTAAAATGCATTGGTTTCAGTTGTGGGATTCAGCCAGTTCGCACCTATTCGGGAGAACCGGTTGGTAACTTTCTAAGCAGTTCGGAGAACCGGTTGATGGAAGAAATCTCATTTTGTTTTTTTCCCACTTGACAGGGCTAATCCTGTAAGGAAGGCAGGAAGGAAACATTCTGGTGTTGTTTCTAGCCTAATCTTTGTTGCCCTGCTTACAGAAACTGCCTCTCCAGTTAACCATTACATTGTAACAGCTAAGGTGAAGCACCCATCGACGTGAGTGACATTGACTTGGCTACACCCAGATGATCACATGACCACCGAGCCCTGCCTACCCGGCTGGTCATTAGGGCGGAGAACTGGTTGGTAAATTATTTGAATCCCACCACTGATTGGTTTCCATTTGCATATTGCTTAGAACATAGAATAACAGAACTGGAAGGTACCTTGGAGGTCATCTAATCCAACCCCCTGCTCAAGCAAGAGAGTCTACTCTATACCATTTCAGACCAATGGCTGTCCATTCTCTTCAATGATGTGGCATCCACAACTTCCAAAAGCAAGCCATTCCACTGGTTAATTGTTCTCGCTGTTAGGAAATTTCTCTTTAGTCCTTGGTTAGTCTCCATCTTTTCTTGTCTTGCCTTCTGGTTCTTTGGAAAATAGTTTGCCCCACCACCATCCCCTCATCTTTATGGAAGCCCCTCAAATACTGGGACACTGCTATCATATCTCCCTAAACCTTGTTTTCACTAGACTAGACATACCCAGGGATGGATTTAGATGAAAAGAGGGCCTAGGCTATTCCACTTATGAGGCCCTTCACCTCCCATTTTTAAGTTTGTAAATTACATGAGAGACAATAAAATACATCATTACTGTGATATATCAATATATATCAATATATATAGCTGGCCTCCCGACGGAGGGTGGCTCTGCTCTGCGGCAAAGGCAGCAAGGCCAGCCGCCTCCCCTGCTGCGCTCAGCTGCCCGGCTCGGCCCCCTCGCCCTCACCTGCCTGGACGCTGGTGGGCTCCGCGTCGACGGGGAGGCTACTGGGAGCGGCCACGCCTCTCACCCAACCGCTGGTGCCGGGAACGTGGGTGGGCTCCCCAACTGCCACAGCACTGGAACGATCTTAACCAATACATTTTTATGTTTGTTTATTAGTCATATGCGTAGAATTTCTCCTTATTTTCGGTTCAGTGTTTTAGTGTTCACTGTTTTTAGAATAGTGTAATTTTAATTTTGCTAACAATTTGAATGTAGGCCACTCTTGATCTTGAGGCCCTAGGCTGAAGCCTAGTTAGCCTATAGGAAAATCTGGCCCTGGATATACCCAATTCCTTCAACCGTTCTTCATATGTTTCTTGTGGAGAAAATGATTTAGAACACTGTGGCATCACAATCAATTATCTTTCGTGAATGCATCCATGCAGTTTTCTTGGCAACATTATGGAAGAGAGTTGCTGGTGTCTTCTACTAGAATATGTTTTTACTGCCTGTTTTATCCTACAGTTCTGAAATTTCCTAATATTCTCCCATCCAAGTATTAATGAGCTGTAACCCTGCCTAGTTTTCAAGTTCACACAAGGTCAGCTGAGTATTGCTGACAGTACATGCTGGATGCAATGTGTCTCTTCGTCTCACCCCAGGACCACGGGTGAAATTCAGCAGATTCTGGGGAACCGGTAGCAGAAATTTTGAGTAGTTCAGAAAACCGTCAAATACTGCTATATTGTCTATTTAATAATAGGTATACTGTTATTAAATAAACAATCAAGGATGCAAGGGAATTAGGTTTGCTGAAAAGAAAGAAATATTAACCGTAATTGAATATATGATGTACAATGAAAGTGAGGTACTTAATTATATTAGATGGAAATTTTGTGATTGTATACGTAATTGAAAATATGGATGCACAAAAGCTTGTAATCAAACGACATGCTGTATGTAATGGATGAGAGTTTTATATGTTGTCTTTTATGTTTAATTTTTTTTTAAAAAAAAAACTTTCTTTAAAAAAAGAAAACCAGCAAATACCACCTCTGGCTGGCCCCAGAGTGGGGTGGGAATAGAGATATTGCAGTATCCTTTCCCTGGAGTGGGGAGGAAATAGAGATTTTGCAGTATCCTTCCCCTGGAGTGGGATGGAAATAGAGATTTTGCAGTATCCTTCCCCTGGAGTGGGAAGGGAATGGGGATTTTGCAGTATCCTTCCCCTGAAGTGGGAAGGGAATGGGGATTTTGCAGTATCCTTCCCCTGGAGTGGGGTGGAAATAGAGATTTTGCAGTATCCTTCCCCTGGAGTGGGAAGGGAATGGGGATTTTGCAGTATCCCTCCCATGGAATGGGGTGGACATAGAGATTTTGCAGTTTCCTTCAACTGAAGTGGGAAGGGAATGGGGATTTTGCAGTATCCTTCCCCTGCCATGCCCACTAAGCCACAGCCACAGAACCAGTAGTAAAAAAATAATAATTTCACCACTGCCCAGGACATATTGGGAGCCTCCTTAGATGCAGGGACAATCAGGGGGTAGGGGGTTAGAAATGAGAAAGCCAACACCGTGCCATTGTGATTCACACTAGAACCCCCTTTCTACATGTGTTGGTGCATCACACACACACAAACATCCCAAAGGGGCAGAGCTTCCAGTACAACCATTTTGACCTCTGAAAACACCGAATGATTGAAAATGTGTCTTCATTGCTCTTGTGAAGTCAGAGGAGAATACCAAATAGCTTTTTGTTAAATTTCCCCAGGTAATTTGTTTGGTGGGATTAGCGGGTAAAATCTCTGCGTCTTCCAACTCTCCTTTTTAATAAAATGACATTCCAGTCCACCTTCCAACCTCTCTTTGCTTCACTGGTGCCACTTAACAAAACCTAACAAAAAGAGCAAAACACTATCTGCCATGCCAACTTCCATCAAAAGGAGCACCCAACATCTATTCTGGCCGAGTCCGCATTTTAGGATAGATGTTCTAAATTCGACAACTGTCATCAAATATCACCAGCACCATCCCTGCAGAGGGAGAGGATTGTAGAGAGGAAACTGGTCCAGTCATCCCCAAATTATTGCGGCCAACCTATTTGCATTTAGCTTGCAAAACATTCCATTTCAGAAGGAATCTGTCCGTTCAAAAATAAATAAAAATAAGTCAAAGTCGTCTGGAGCTTGCCAACCATGTTGATCTAATTATGATGATCCACTCATAACCTTCAGCATACCCCATCTTGCAAATCAATTTTAATTTTAGCTTAGAGGGCTTCTCTCTCTCTCTCTCTCTTTGTCTGTCTGTCTCTCTGTGTCTCTGTCTCTTTCTCTTTCTCTGTCTGTCTGTCTCTCTCTCTCTCTCAGTCTTTATCTCTCTCTGTCTCTCTCTCTCTTTCTCTGTGTGTGTGTGTCTGTCTCTCTCTGCTCTGTCTCTTTCTGTCACTATCTCTCTTTCTCTCTCTATCTGTCTGCCTCTTTCTCTCTTTCTCTCTCTCTCTCTCTCTCTCTCTGTCTCTTTCTCCCTCTGTCTGTCTGTCTGTCTGTCTGTCTCTCTCTTTTTCTCTCTCTTTCTCTCTCTTTGTCTGTCTGTCTCTCTGTCTGCCTGTCTCTCTGTGTCTCTGTCTCTGTCTCTCTATCTCTCAGTCTTTCTCTCTGTCTCGGTGTCTCTTTCTGTGTGTGTGTCTCTTTCTGTCTCTTTCTGCTCTGTCTCTTTCTGTCTCTCTCTCTCTCTCTTTCTCTCTCTGCCTTTTTCTCTGTCTGTCTCTCTCTGTCTGTCTCTCTCTGTCTTTCTCTCTGCCTCTCTCTCTCTCTGTCTTTCTCTCTGTCTCTCTCTCTGTCTTTCTCTCTGTCTCTCTCTCTCTCTTTCTCTCTCTCTCTGTCTCTCTGCCTTTTTCTCTGTGTGTCTCTGTCTGTCTGTCTCTGTCTTACTCTCTGCCTCTCTCTCTCTCTTTCTCTCTCTGTGTGTCTCTCTCTGTCTTTCTCTATCTTCTCTTCTCTTCCTCTTTCTCTCTCTCTGTCTCACTCTGTCTCTGTCTCTCTCTCTTTCTCTCTGTCTCACTCTCTGTCTTTCTCTCTGTGTGTGTCTCTCTCTGTCTTTCTGTCTCTGCCTTTCTCTCTCTTTTTCTCTCTCTCTGTCTCACTCTGTATCTGTCTCTCTCTCTTTCTCTCTATCTCTCTCTCTGTCTTTCTCCCTGTCTCTCTCTGTCTCTCAATCTCTGTCTCTCACAGTCCCTGTCTCTCTCTCTTTTTCTCTTTCTCTCTATCTCTCTCTCTGTGTCTGTCTCTGTCTCTCTGTCTCTCTGTCTATCTTTCTCTGCCTCTCACTGTCTCTGTCTCTCTCTTTCTGTCTCTCTCTGTGTCTGTCTCTGTCTTTCTGTCTCTGTCTCTGTCTCTCACTGTCTCTCTCTCTCTCTCTCTCTTTCTCTGTTCCTCTCTCTCTCTGTCTCTCTCTCTGTCTTTCTCTCTCTGTCTCTGTCTCTCTCTCCCCCTCCCTGTTTTTGACAAAGCAGCAAAACATCTGTTATGTGCATTTCATAGGTCTTGTTTTCAGGAAATTTCTTTGCTTCTTTTCTCCCCCCCCCCCAAGAATAATTTGCCAAGGGTTTTTATTTGTGTATATATTGGATTTTGCCAGTTGTTTTGTCTGCAGTCAACAGAGCTCAGTTAGTGAATCAAAAACAGAACACAGGGCATCAAAGTCTTCTTTAGAAATAGCTAGGAAGGAGCACGAAAAAGCTAAAACCAATGGACTGACAGGCATGATTAGATGGAAAAGGATCACACACAGAGGGACTCAGATGTTGGGTTCAGACATCATAACTGAACCATAATGTGTTGGTTGGTCTTGGCTTAGCATGGTATATGAATCAAACGACTAAAGTTTGGAGACTATTACTGTTGACTTTGTGGGTTGTTGAAAAGCAAAAATTTTAGTTTAGCCAATAAACCAGAGTTAAACCATATATGGCTTTGTACAATAAGTGAACCCAGTTCTACATAAGTATGTTGGAAATGTCATTTAACCATAGAATCAATTCATTGCCGATAGCCCAGCTGGTTGGCATACACAGCACCAGAATACAGAGAAATGAAAAGAGTTTAGCTTCTTTAAACAAATCTGTATATTTTTTCCATTAATGGAACTAATTAAAAGGTAAAGGTTCCCCTCGCACATATATGCTAGTCATTCCCGACTCTAGGGGGTGGTGCTCATCTCCGTTTCAAAGCTGAAGATCCAGTGCTACCTGAAGACGTCTCCGTGGTCATGTGGGTAGCAAGACTAAATGCTGAAGGTGCATAGAACACTGTTCCCTTCCCACCAAAAGTGGTCCCTATTTTTCTACTTGCATTTTGACATGCTTTCGAACTGCTAGATTAGCAGAAGCTGGGACAAGTAACAAGAGCTCACTCGGTTATGCGGTGCTATGGATTCGAACTGCCGAAGTGCTGACCTTTCTGAGCGACAAACTCAGCGTCTTAGCCACTGAGCCACCATGTCCCTTTTATGGAACTAAATAGGTACGCTGCAGAGATGGCTTCGTACCAATTCGGATTGGTTCAGCCAAATAGGTAGTAACTCGGGGGGGGGGGGGCACGTGACCATATCATTTCTATCCTGGGCGCCACCATCTTTATTTTCTGTTCTGCACATGCACAGAACAATCTTCATTGAAAAAATATAACTTTTTTCTGTTTTTAATGGTGTGCACATGTGCATACTTTTTAAAGTGCAAATGCACACATCTGGTGCACGCAAAATTGTTCGGGCACCGAACCAGTAGCAATGCTGGCAGGAAGCCACCCCGGTACACTCTATTCCTGGATGGAATGAGCTCCTAATTTCGCTGCTGTTGGCTGAGTAAAAATTTCAGAGTATGTCATAAATTATAGCAAATCTGTTCAGAGGCTTGGTGTCGCTAATGCCTCCATTTCTCTCCTAAAAGTTGAAGCACAGCAGTGGTTGTTTTCAAAATTTTTAGAACCTCTTCTGTAGGTGTGGCCTGCTTTGTGGGCCATGTGACCGGGTTGGAGTGGCTTGCTGGCCATGTGACCAGTTGGGAGTGGCTTGCCAGCCATGTGACTGGGTGGGCGTGGCCAACTTGTAAAATGTGGTGAAACTCACTTAACAATCCTCTTGCTTAGCAACCAAAATGTTGGCTCAGAATCTCTGGCATTTGAAGTACACAAGTCTTAAAGCTGTCAAGTTACAAGACCCTTGCACCCCTAGCCCTTTAGAGAGAAAAAACCCCAGGTGTGTTCAAACTTGACAGCTTTAAGACTTGTGGACTTCAACTCCCAGAATTCCTCCTCTCACTCTTCACCTTGATGATGTGTGGACGGGCATGCGGAGGGAGTTGGAACCGGTTCTAAACGGCACTGGTAGATTTGTGGAACCTCTTCTGTAGAAGACGTTAGAATTGGCAGGAACCCACCCCTGAAGCACAGTATCCCTTCTGGACAGTCAGGAGATGCAAGCAAAGCTGATGAATGTGCCTAGCTAATTAATTTTTTAAAAGGCTACTTTTGATTAGGATGTGGAGACTCTAGAAAGAGAGGAGCAGAGAGGAGCATCAAAGATGATTAGGTAGGTAGGTAGGTAGGTAGGTAGGTAGGTAGGGAGAGAGAGAGAGAGAGAGAGAGAGAGAGAGAGAGAGAGAGAGAGATGGAGAGAGAGATGGAGACAGATAGAAAGAGGTAACTGGATGGAGAGAAAGAAAGAGAGAGAGAGAGTGGGGGGGATGGATGGAGGGAGGGATGGAGGGGGAGAAAGGAGGGAGACACACACACACGGCTACATCTCCTAGGACCAATTGAGTCCAATGGGCTTTATGGTTGGTAAGCGAATCCAGGATTTCAGCCTTGAAGTTTGATGGGATGTCACATCTGCATTCCAATCCCATCAATTCTCTTAGGCTCCAGATTCTCTTCGGTGGCTGTAAAGTAAATTATGGGACACTGAAGGTGAAAGTTGTAAATTATCCAGTGCTGTCAAGTTCAATCTATTCTATCTCATGGGTACCTGATTTGACACCGATCAGCTTGTCAGTGACTCTGGCAAAACATTAACTCTCTCTGCTACTCGGCTATCACCAGCCACAACAGAAGCTCTCTTTCTAAAACGCAATGGATATTCTTTGCTGAGTCAAATGTTTGAATTTAAGAATAGTCACTTTCTTAAGTGGGGTGGGGTCAACTTATTTTTCTATAGCACCAGAAGGCAGGACAAGAAACAATGGATGGAAACTAAAGAGAGAAGTAACCTGGAATTGAGGAGAAACTTCCTAACAGTGAGGATAATTAACCAGTGGACAGCTTGCCTCTAGAAATCGTGAATGCTCTGTCACTGGAGGTTTTTAAGAAGAAACTAGAGAGGCACTTATCTGAAATTGTATAGGGTCTCCTGCTTGAGCAAGAGGCTGGACTAGAAGACCTCCAAGGTCCCTTCCAGCTCTATTGTATTTGGCTCTACTCTGCTCCGCTCCATTCCATTCCATTTTATGCTACTCTACTCTACTCTACTCTATTCTCTTCTACTCTAATCAAGGAGAGAAGAAACCTTGAATTGAAGAGAAATTTCCTAACAGTGAGAACAATTAACCTCGATCACTGAAGGTTTTTAGGAAGAGATTGGACAACCATTTGTCTGAAATGATATACGCTCTCCTGCTTGAGCAGGGTGGCTGGACTAGAAGACCTCCGAGGTTCCTTCCAACTCTATTCTGTATACTAGGATGAAGATATCAAAAAGGGTTAGATTATTTGGTCTTATTTCTGTCTGTAGTCTGTCTTTAGGAGTGGTTGGAGTCCAATTAAGTTATAATATTGTCGGTCAGGGTTTGATTTATCACATTGTGTCATCTCTATCCTTATTATCGTTTAATCACAGTTTACAGCTTTAAAAACTTGGCTGAGTTGGAGTTTATTCAACAAAACCTGGCTAAAGGAACCATTCAGGTTGCATTTAAAAATCATAGAAATCTCCTTTTGTAAATGAGATTTTCAAACACGGCTTTTTAAAGTTGTTTATTATAAAACAACATGCAGTACAGTATTTCCAACACTGAGCAAAGAACAGGGGTCCTTAAAGTTTGTGTGATGCCCGTGGTTCCTTGTGGGGAAAGTACACAAGGATCAAAGTACACAAGGATGGGTCAGACAAGTCAAGATGGCATATGTAACTATACAACTGAAGCTCTGTTCTCTTTATTACTGTTTTCCCCAAAATAAGACAGGGTCTTATTTTCTTTTCTTTCCACTGAAATAAGCGCTTGGCCTTATTTTCGGGGAGGTCTTATTTTTGAGGTGCAGGAGGTAGCGAGCATGGTCTCTTCATGGCTGCTGCTGTGTTGTAATATTTTTGGGGAGGGCTTATTTTCAGGGGAGGGCTTATTTTAGTGCAAAAGCCCAATTGGGCTTATTATCCAGGGAGGTCTTATTTTCAGGGAAACAGGGTATCTGTGTTGCATATGTAATCACTTTAAAAAATCTGGATAGGTCTTCAGCCACTAGTAACGTCTTAATTTTTTTGACATCCTCAGTGTTCCATCCAGAGTATTCAGATGATCAGGACCAAGGAAGCAAGAAGTAATTAGGATGTGAGTCCAGTATTTTAAGTGGACACCTGGAATATTTATCCCAGAATCTTGGAAATGATGAGGAATTTTTTAGCTTCATTTAAAGTTTCGTTTTTATATATTTTTATCCCACCTTTACTGTTTTTACAGATAACTCAAGGTGGTGAACATATCCAACACACTAGTGGTGGGATTCAAATTTTTTTACTACCAGTTATGTGGGTGTGGCTTGGTGGGCGTAGCCAGGGAAAGGTACTGTAAAATCTCCATTTCCTCCCCACTTTAGGGGAAGGATGCTGCAAAATCCCCATTCCCTCCTGATCAGCTGGGACTCGGGAGGCAGAGAATAGATGGGGGTAGGGCCAGTCAGAGGTGGCATTTAACAGTTCTCTGAACCATTCAAAATTTCTGCTACCGGTTCTCCAGAACTGGTCAGAACCTGCTGAATACCCACCTCTGCTATAGTCTCTAGCCAAAGGTCATATTGCCTAAGGACAGTATTGGGATTCAAATAATTTAGCCACTGGTTCTCTGCCCTAATGATTTCTTCCTACAACCAGTTCATGAAACTGCTCAGAAAGTTAACAACCGGTTCTCCCGAAGTGGTGCAAACTAGCTGAATCCCATCACTGCAACATACCTTCCTCCTCCTATTTTCCTCACAACAACAACAACCCTGTGAGGTGAGAGAAAGAGAGACTACCCCAAAATCACCCAGCTGGCTTCCATGGCTAAGGTGGGACTAGAATTCACTGTCACTCATGAGTGGCCCAATCACCCATCTGCCTTTTATGCCTAAGGCAGTGATGGCAAACCCTTTTCTTACGGCATGCCCAAATTGTGCGTGCACATGGTATCACACGTGTGTGCATGTCCACAATCTCCCCACCCACCTGTGCATGCACATGCAACCCCTCCCCAGGCTCCGGAGGGTTTCCTGAAGCCTGGGGAGAGCGAAAATGGCCTCCCCTGGCCTTCTGGAAGGGTGAAAAATCAGCTGGCCAGCATGCGCATGCGCGCTAGAGCTGATAGCTGATGTACCACCAAATATGACTACACTTGCCACCTGTGGCCTGCGTACCATAGGTTTGCCATCACAGGCCTAAGGTGATACTAGAAGTCACTATCACCTGGTGTTTGACCCATAGTCGAGAGCCGAGGTGGTGCAGTGGGTAGAGTGCAGTACTGCAGGCCACTTCAGCTGACTGCTATCTGCAGTTCAGCGGTTCAAATCTCACCGGCTCAGGGTTGACTAAGCCTTCCATCCTTCCGAGGTGGGTAAAATGGGGACCCGGATTGTTGGGGGCGATATGCTGACTCTGTAAACTGCTTAGAGAGGGCTGAAAGCCCTATGAAGTGGTATATAAGTCTAACTGCTATTGCTATTGCTATAGTCACCCAGATGGCTTTCACAGCTCAGGTAGGACTAGAACTCATGGACTGCCAGAGTCTAGCCTAGTGCCTTAATCTCCAGACTAAACTGGCTTTCATTGTTATATGAGAAAAGAATGGAAAATAAATAGCAAAATTATGAAAAGGACAATCAAGAACTCCTGATTTCTTGTTTTTTTTTAAACAGTTTTTTTTTAATATAAGGACTCTGTGGAAATTTATGGAGAAAAATCCACATGTTGTGGTACTTAAGAGTTGACCATGAGCTGATGGTCCAACAAGGAGAATTGCCTGTGATGTGCTAACTCACGGGTCAGAATGAAAATCTGCTATCAGCAGGGATAAAACCTGGAGCAAAAAAAATGTGCAAGTGCACATTTTGATGAGCCAATTTAATGTGTATCAGTGTTCACCCTTACCTGTAGCTCTGTACCATTTCTGCATTATACTTGTAATTCTCCCATTAAGATGTTTACAACTTGATTAACTTTCAGAAAACTGAATAATGATGTTCAGATTGTTGAATGCAGAAATTTGCAAAGATTCTTCCAATGTTTCTGGCACTTCTCTTTTATTGGAGAGCATTCAGTTCCTTAAACCTTTCACAAATCTCAATGACAAAGAGTAGGAAAATATCCCACTTCAATTTTTCAAGATGATTTAGAGGGGGAAAAAAGATAGATGCTTGCCTTTACATAATTTAATCAACTTCTATTGGGTCCTTTGATTTGAATTTGATGAAATGATTTCAGAGACCTTCCTAAAGACAGCCCATAAATACACAATTACTGTTTTGATCCAAGTCTTAGCTTTACAATTCTAGGAAACACACACTATTTATCATCAATGACTTACTCGATTGCTTCTGACCAGCTTTGTCTCTTGTCTCTTATTTTAAGAAGTTTCTGGCATGTTCAGGAGAAGGTTGTTTCTGCACATCCTCTTCTCTGCAGATCTGCATAGTTTTCCAACAACTACAAATAATCTAGTTGTTGGATGCAAAATAATCAGTGGTATTGGAGGGGCCATTCAGCATCCATGTATGCTTTGCTTCCCGAGTCGACTCCTTGTCCTCTGTTGTTCACCTCTCCTAACTGTTTTGTGCTTATGTACATCTGGAACAGGTCGCGGCTGTTCTTCCTCCTCACTCATCTCAGCCTCCAAAGACAGCTGCCTCTCTGGTGGCTGGGAAATGTCGCACGGTCATGGCTCTATCTCTGTGTCCAACAAAGCATCCATCAGAGCCTTCCCCAGCCATAAATATGCAGGTTGTTTTCTGATATACCTGGATTTCTGAATTGTGAGTCTGCTTCCATGCATCCAGATAAAAGCTGAAAGAGTTATCTGCAGGCCCCAAAGATGCTTTTTCAAGAG